>NC_090691.1:961754-1033245 GCF_013368605.1 Nyctibius grandis
CACTGCCAAGTCCACCACTAAACCATATCCCTAAGTGCCATGTCTACACATCTTTTAAATACCTCCAGGGATGAAAGCTCAAATCCTGAGTTGGCAGGACAACATTGATTGCAGTTAGACATAAGATACTTGTCACGTCTGTGAGTTCAGAACTCGTTGGCAGAGTTTCTCATACCCCTCACTGAGGATGGGAAGGTGTTGGGGAGATGGGAGCATGCTTCGGTTCCCAGATCCCATGACAGTGCCCAAACCATCCTTCCTTTGGCCTCTGGCATCCCATTTCTTGAGATACAAAGCTGGTGGCCCTTCTGTGGATAATCATGTTAAAACGCACATAATGCAACAGTCTTTGAGGTGTTTGTGTGATTTCTCTAAGAGTATCAGTAGTTATAAAAATAAAAAAAAAAAAGAAAAAGAAAAAGAAAAAGAAAAAGAAAAAGAAAAAGAAAAAGAAAAAGAAAAAGAAAAAGAAAAAGAAAAAGAAAAAGAAAAAGAAAAAGAAAAAGAAAAAGAAAAAGAAAAAGAAAAAGAAAAAGAAAGGTTAATCTGCCTAAATATAAACGTCTGCAACACAGCAGTCTGCATCTGTGGTAGCTGTTCTGGGCAGTGCAAATTACAGAGGTGTTTGCAATACAAGGCATGATACCCCTTCTACAAGTACACAACTAAACCGTTCAGATGAAGGATGGTCTTTCAAAAGTCACCCTTTTTCTCCCCAGGTGGCATGGACACTGCTGATTTGCCTCTCCAGAGAATGAGAGAGGCTGGATGCCCTTCTCAGGACAGACTCCTTGCAAGAAAGACAGAGCTGCAGGGGTAACTCATCAGGTCTTTATGGCACTTCACTCGGCATCTGTTTGGATGTATTTAGTGCTTTTCTGTGACTACACTTTTTGCACAGATGATCATAAAAAGACAACCATTTCATAAGAGAGGGTCATGAAGGCCCTGTTACAGATAAGAAAGCTCACCATGAGCTCTGGAGTGAGTGAGGAAGTTTAGAATAAGCACATGGAAGAACCAAGAAGCTCAAGGCCTCTCCTGAAGAGCGAGAGGCCCTGAGCAGGAGGGATTGGCCATGTGCAGGTGTGGGAGAGAGGGTCAGGGGATGTCAGGGAGAAACAAGGTGGTGGCGGATGGCTTTAGCAAATCCTTACAACCGTGTCAGAGCCCAGCAATGGAAAGCAGTTGATGTCTGCAGGTGGAGGAATAGGAGGAAGGTTTTCCTGGGAATATGGAAGGAAGGAAGGCCCCTCTTTGGCTAATCATACATGGTAATGACAGTTCTATCTTGTAAGCATGGCTGCAGCTGGGAGATGGGGAATGCCTGCTGCTGGGGATGGCTGTACTCAGTCATGTCCCATGAGCTGACCTTGGTCTCCTCTTTCACTTTTTCACTCCCCACACTTGGATGGACTTCAGGAAACATCCACGAGCCTTGATGATGCATGACCTCCTGGAATGATGGCCCAATACGGCAGGAGAAGAGTGAAGGGTTTGTGAGAGACACGGGAGTGCAGGGAGAGAGTGGTGCATGCATAGCAAGAAGTGTGTTAAAGGCAGGAAGAAAACCTGAAAGAGCATGGTCTGGTCATGCCAATGTGGAATAGATTGATTTTTTTATTATTATTTTAGGGCAGCAGCAGAAGGAGCACGTGCATTTCAGTGCTGGGGTATGGATACAAATTGAGGATTCGAGCAAGTTTGGGACTGGGACATCTTAGATGATTGAGGACCATTATCAGGGCTATGAAAGAATCTGGATGGGTTGTGGGGAGCTCACAGGCATTGCCAAATCCTCAGAAAACCACAGCCTTGTGATTAAAGCAGCAGCACTTGGTATCAAGCACACCCCCTGAGACATGAACACACTCACACTGACCACAGGCAGAGCCTTGAGAAATATTTGAGAGAAAGGATCTCCTTTACCAGGCCCTCGTAAAGGAGGAGGGGGGGCCAGGGATCGGCCATTCTGGTGATAAACAAACATCAAGGGCTTACATGGCATCAGAGCCACCTCCACATTGCCTTGGCCACCTGTAACCAGTGCCTCCAAGTTTTTGCTTCACCAGGCTTCAGGGGCAGGCACCTCGACTGGTTGTTGCCTTCACAGCCTTGTCAGTGATGGCCCTTCGTGGGGTCCCAAACACCCTCAGAAACTTGGGGTTGCTTCTGCCTTTCGCTTCATGAGAGGTTTGCCAATCTTTCAGTATCTGCAGTTCAGGAACTTGGCACCAGAGGGCTCATTAACATGCAAAATGCCCTCACAAGCCAAGCCTGTGTGCATCATTTTCCTGAAGGCTTCAAGTCTGGTGTGGGTGATTAGAGAGATTTCAGGAGTGCAGCCAAACAGAGAACATTCCAGTAATAAATAGCAATAAAGCTGTATTTCTTCTATATCTTCCCCCTGGCCCTGCTTACAGAACAGGTGGCATCAGCAATCTCCAGTAGAGATTGATCTGGAGCATCTCCTGATGAAGCCTGAAAATGTCAGAAAAGCAGGTGCCTAACGCACCACCTGAGTGATGAGATGGGCCAGGACACCTCAAGAGGAGTCACACTGCTCTGCACCAAAAGGTGGGTGTTAGTGGGACTCTCAGGTGCCATGGCAGACTGATACTTGTGTTCAGGGAGCTGGTCAAACGACCCATCTCTGTGTGTGTCTGAGTTTGCTCAGGTAACCCCTGACGAGCCCCATCTACTCCTGGTTGTTCTCCAGACTCCTGCCTTCAGGAACAAAGACCCAGGAGGTCTTGCTGATGAAGACGGAGGCAAAGAAGCCATGAAGTACTGCAAAAGCTGTTTATGTACTTAACCATTTAACTTTAGAGGGAGATAAGGAGCGACCCCCAATAGTAATACATTGGGAGGCAGTTCGACAGGGAGCAAGCTATGTGCAAAACAAAGGCAAAGTGTGGTATAGAGAACCAGGTACTAACGAGTGGTTGGGACCAGGGGAACTGTTACTAATGGGTCGAGGTTATGCTTCTGTCTCTACAGGCTCAGGAGTCCGATGGTTTCCGATCAAGTGTATTAAACCATATGTGGAGGTGGCACCCAGATCCAGAGATCCGACAGAGAGAGCAGCACCGAGCACTGAGGGTATTGGCTCCGTACCTAAAGAGATTGGGGATTGCGACGTTATCGTTGAGCAACCTTGAGGATATCTTCACGTCACTACCACCTTTACGTGTAGCCGCTGAAGAGGAAGAGAAATTGGCATGGGACTGTGATGGACATAGGCATGGCTGCCGACCATGGGTTCTAAAAAAGTGTAGTGTATGTGGGGAAAGTAAGTGGCGGGTTATTCGACCATCTGAGCCGTGGTGGAGACATTTTTGGTGTGTAGCATGTGTTAGATGGGCTAGAGCAGAAAGTTCGCTAGAAAGTCAGGCAATTCAATTGTTAGGGGTAGAGGCTAATTCACTTGGGAGATTTGATACTGCAGCACTTCACGTGGCACATAGAATTGGCGATTGTCAGCAAATTCACATAGCTGAAATAGCTAGTACGTTACACAGACGCCTGCTGGAGCAGCAAATTATATTGGCAGGTAGTGTGGTGAAGGTACAGTGTGGAGAACAAATTAACATACCACGATCATGGGAAGTTTCTCCCAAGGATTGGAAGCGACAGCAGTTGCGATGGTCTTTTGTATCACAACCATTGGGCAGGCAGTGATAGATATCAGACAAAATATCTGGGTTACCATTGCAAATGCGACCGGACAACAATCATTTTGCTTGTCCATGGTAACCCCTGGAGATCCTTTTCGTACTTGCCTGATAGGAGTTCCTATTTTTGATCCAATTAGTTTTCAAGGCTACATACAGAACCCTGCCCTTGCTACAATGAGTGCAACAACAGCCAGTCAATGTGCAAACTCCATGAATCCAGGTGTCAACTATACTGCATGGTGGCAGGGACAGATAATCATGTCACTTAATCACACTATGATAGAACCACAGGAGCTAGATTTGTTAGGTGCCTTAGGACCTACCTATGGGGCAGTCATGTTTAAAAGTGACAAGACAACTGCTCATGTTCGCATTGACGACAATACGCTACTATATGCTGTGCAAGACGTATCTCCAAAAAAATGAGTTGTATACAGGAACAGGGAAAAATGACTTCTGTCCGTTGGAGTGTCGATATTCTGACACGAGGGGAAACAACATGCTAGGCCGGAAATTACCAGGAGGCTTGTTTTTAATTTGTGGTGATCGAGCGTAGGAGAATTTAATTTGTTGGAGACCAGCGTAGGAGAAAGGGACCTGGGGGTCCTAGTGGACAACAGGATGACCATGAGCCAGCAGTGTGCCCTTGTGGCCAAGAAGGCCAATGGCATCCTGGGGTGTATTAGAAGGGGTGTGGTCAGCAGATCGAGAGAGGTTCTCCTCCCCCTCTACTCTGCCCTGGTGAGGCCGCATCTGGAGTATTTGTCCAGTTCTGGGCCCCTCAGTTCAAGAAGGACAGGGAACTGCTAGAGAGAGTCCAGCGCAGAGCCACGAAGATGATTAAGGGAGTGGAACATCTCCCTTATGAGGAGAGGCTGAGGGAGCTGGGTCTCTTGAGCTTGGAGAAGAGGAGACTGAGGGGTGACCTCATTAATGTTTATAAATATGTAAAGGGCAAGTGTCAAGAGGATGGAGCCAGGCTCTTCTCAGTGACATCCCTTGACAGGACAAGGGGCAATGGGTGCAAGCTGGAACACAGGAGGTTCCGCATAAACATGAGGAAATACTTCTTTATGGTGAGGGTGACCGAACACTGGAACAGGCTGCCCAGAGAGGTTGTGGAGTCTCCTTCTCTGGAGACATTCAAAACCCGCCTGGACGCGTTCCTGTGTGATATGGTCTAGGCAATCCTGCCCCGGCAGGGGGATTGGACTAGATGATCTTTCGAGGTCCCTTCCAATCCCTAACATTCTGTGATTCTGTGATTCTGTGAGCCTGGCCAGGGATTCCTAGTAGGCCAGCTGGAGGTCCATGTTACCTAGGAAAACTTACCCTGTTTCGACCTTCAGTGGGAAAATTGGTAAACAAAACATTATGGAACTACATGGCCTCTCGGAAAAAGCGTGCGGTATTGCCGCTGGGACCAAGATTCGATGATAATGTACGATACTGGGACAGACCTACTAATTTCATTGCTGCTTTGTTTGCGCCAATAGGAACTGCGAAAGTGTTACAACTAACAAAAACACTAGGGTGCTGGACAGCTAAGCAATTAAATATAACCTCTGAGATACTTTCGACTTTAGCTAGTGATGTGGATAGCATTAGACACGCGGTATTACAAAATAGGGCTGCAATTGATTTTTTGCTTTTAGCTCAAAGGCATGGATGTGAGGATGTGGAAGGAATGTGTTGCATGAATCTTTCAGATCATTCTGTTTCTATTCACCAACATCTTCGGCAACTGAAGGACAACATGAACAAACTTACCGTATCAACATCACCCTTACTGGACTGGTTACAATCTATGGGCATTACAGGATGGGTAAGGGAATTGCTGCTACAGAGAATGACTGTGTTGGTTGTTGTAATAATTGTCTTGCTAATAATGGGATGTGCAATGAGTTGTATCAAGCAAGCATTGCTGAAAATGTTCCATCAGACCTGGCTCATTCAAAAACAAAAAGGGGGATTTGTGGGGTTCCTACGAGACAATGGTCACGTACTGAACAAGCCATGTCCAAGGGGGTGGTAGGAGGTGGTGATGAACTGACCAATCATAACGACGAGCAAGGACCTTGGCTATTAAGACAAACAAGATATGAAGAAGTTAAAACAAGATTGAAACAAGAAGAATGCTATGACAGCATGGTATAGTGTATTAGCATAAACCAATCAGAACTAATATAGAGGCGCGTGGACACAGCATGCTCACCAATTATATTAATACAAGTAAGGTATGTTAACCAATTAGGATTAAGATGACACGCACACGGAGCGTGCACGATAGTGAAATAGTATAAATGTACCCTCAGATATGCGAATAAACGAGATCTGCTTAACGACCATATTGGTCTGCGTGCATTTACTCCGAGCCCTCTCATGAACCGCGTCGTGGACTGCGACACTTAACCTGTAGTTTTCTTTTTCCTTCTTTTCCCACCCGAGTTCTTCTCTTTCACCATCCTCACACATTCCTCTACAAACAGTCCAACCCTGCTCCTTCCCCACTGCCCCTGACTTTGCTTGCTTTGTGCCCTCGTATAGTGTTTCGAAGAGGGTTGTCCTGCAGATTCCTGCATTGGTCAGTACAAAATTAGCAACTCCTTTTATTAGCTGTAGTGACCTGCAATTTCTTATGCTGTTATCTTGTGTTGATGGCTCACCACAACCACAGTGCGCCATCTGCACACAAATATTAACATCTTGTAAAATGGAGCTTCAGTTCAGGGGGACATTGAGAAACTCTGTAGGGGCCTGGACCGTGGGAAAGTTATAGAGAGAACATACCAGTACACTGTTATGTAACAGCATGAGATAGCAAGAAAGCATAAGGATGTGGCTTGCTTAAGTTTATAGTAAGTATCCAATTAGAACAGTAGAAGTGGCACGCAGCCAGATTGTGTACAATACTTGTAGCCAATAGCTTAGTGTGTAACCGTTACATAAGAGAGTATGTAGGTTATAAAAGAGTGTGTTAACCAAAATAAAGAGACTGCTAGAGCACCATATTGGTGTGCTGTAGTTCCTTCCTCGCGCAGACCCCAACATTATGGTGACCCCGACGTGATCGTTGCATCGGAGAAGAAGGGGGACCAGACGAAAGATGCGAGGGTGACTGCCGTGCCTGTGGAGGTAAGCCGGGCTGTCCGAGGGAGACGGGGAATCCGTCCGAGAGAGACGGGGAATTGTAGGTCTACGTGATTAACGACAGGATGGAGGGTGCAGTATCTGCACTGGAAAAGGCGGCGGTGAAATGTATTCTGCAGATAGCCGCGCAAACTGAGACTAAGATAAAAAGAAAAGAATTAGAAACTTTGCTGGAATGGGGCCAGCGAAGAGGTTTCCTAATAACCACCGATCAGTTGTTTTCTGCAGCTTGCTGGGACGATCTAGGGCAAGAACTTTTGAAATTAGTCACGGTGGGAAATAAAAAGGCTAGAAAGCTAGTTAAATCTTGGAAGAAAGTGAGGGATATGCTGGAGGCTATGTCCTCTGAGGCGAAAGTGCGATCCACTCTCAAAAAAGCACTAACAAAACCAGAAGAAAAAGGTCCGCCGACCCTGTAGAGACAGCCCCTCCCTACGAGAACTTTCTGATACTTCCCCCCCCACACTCCCCCCGCAGGTTCGACGCCCTCCACCGCCCCTCCCTCCCCCCCCGCAGGCTCGGTGCCAGCTGTTTACCCTGTGATTGAGGTAGAGTTTTGGGGTGGAGAATCAACAGTCCCATTAGCCCGGTTAATGCCTTATGAAGTGGGGCCGGAGGTGACATCTGGGGTCTCGGTACCTGCTCCGGAGGCTGCCGGAGGCAAACAGCCAACGGTGAATCCTGAAACTGTACCCCTCCCCATGGAAGTAGAAACAAATGAGTCAGACGCCGCTCCCGAAGCGGACAGTAACGCGCCTTTGCGAGAGTTACTGCAGCAACAAGAACAGCAAATGCAGGAACTATTAAAAAAAATGAAGAAGCCAGATGGAGGAGCTAGTAAAACATCGTGGCAACTTGCTTACAATAAAGCCTCGCAGGCGATATTGGCGGGTTAGAGGCTCTTGGACAGGCTATCGAGAAGCAGAAAGGTCCGCCAGCAGAACCGGAACTTACTCTGGCAGAGCTAAAGCACAAAGAGGAAAGAATCCGGAAGTGGGCGCGAATTTGTGTGGAGAACGGAGACTGGGAGGAGGCAGAAGCTGACGCGTACCTACGCGACAGATCTGGGAGTGGCCTGGAACTGGCCGTCGCCTCCCCAGGACGGGCCGTCGCCTCCCCGGGGCGGGCCATCGTCTTCTCGTTCGCGCATGCGCCGACTGACCGACCCGCCGCAGTAAGAGCACAGCACTCACAGACCAGCAGGGGGAGCTCGAGCTCCATCTCCACCAATGTCAGACTCTCCAGATTCCGATGATCCTGGTGACGAACAGAACACACGGCCTGCGGCATTACCCGGTTATGATCCAGGGCAACGATGGCAGGGTGTCATTCGAGAGGCCCGCCTTCGATGGTGGCATCGAAGGCGTAATGTTACCGCCTAGTATCACCGCAATGCCAGTTTTCACACAAGGAGATCGTCGTCAATGGGCACCGTTTGATTGCAAAACTGTGAAGCAGTTACAAGAAGCAGTGATGCAGTACGGAATGGACAATAAACATGTGATGCAGTTGCTAACATCATTCTTTAAAAACCAAACATTAACACAAGTGGACATCTGCTGGATTGTGAATACCTCCTACTTCAGTATCCACAAGACCTGGGAGAAGAAAATGATGCATGGGGCTTGGACAAAGAATTCAGAGCCCCTGCTAAATCGCTCTGGTGGATGCTTTGATAACAAAGTCACCTTCCTTCAGAATCCCCAGTACGTCTTTGATGTTAACAAGACTGAGGACATAGTGTTGGTCTCCTTACAACAGAAGAATCTGCTCAGGTTTTAGAATTACAAGCTGTGCTCCTGGCCTTACAAAAGTGGCGCGAAGCACCCTTAAATTTGGTAGTGGATTCCCTATACGTGGTAGGGGTTGTGAAACGTATACACCGATGGTTGTTTCGCCGTATCACCAATGAACTGTTGTTCAAAGCCTTTCTTGACCTATGGCATGAAATGCAACACCGCCTACACCCAGTATTTGTCACCCACATTAGAAGCCATACCAGTTTACCCGGAGGTTTGGTGGAAGGAAATTCCCAAGCCGATTAGTTGGTATCCACGTTTCCAGTGGACAGATCCCCACAGGCAAAATTAACAGAGGCTCGACAATCTCACCAGTTTTTTCACCAATCTGCAGCAGCATTGCGATCGCAATTCCAATTGACAAAGACTGATGCAAGGGCGATTATAGCTTCTTGCCCTGATTGTGCTAGAATATCTGTGTTACAGGTTGCGGGAGCAAATCCCAGGGGAATCCAACCCAGACAGATCTGGCAAACAGACATCACCGAATATGCTGCCTTTGGCCGACTCAAATATATCCATGTATCAATTGACACCTGCTCCGGTCACATGTGGGCTACAGCCCTGACCTCCATGACGGCCAAGGCCGTTAAAAAACATTTGTTGCAAGCTATTGCAGTAATGGGCCAGCCAGAACAAATTAAGACTGATAATGGCCCTGCCTATCGATCTGAATCGCTTGCAGAATTTATGCAGAAATGGGGTATTACACATGTACGTGGTATTCCATATAACTCTACAGGGCAGGCAATTGTGGAACGTGCGCATCGCACATTAAAAGAGCACTTAGAAATTATTCGAAAACAGGGGGAGATGGGACCACAGGATGCGCTACATAAAACATTGTATTAAATTGGCTAAACCCTAAGCAGAACTCGCAAACACCACGTGCCATAGCTCATGGGCAGGGAAATCAAAAAGACCTCAGTAATACAAACGTATCGGCAAGGGTATTCATCCCAGAATCAGGCACTTGGGAAGGACCAAAGCAATTAATAACCTGGGGCAGAGGGTATGCTTGCGTCTCCACAGGAAATAACTGCCAATGGGTTCCGGCCAAATGGGTGAAGCCGTGGCTAGATGAACCAGCCGATGCTACAGGACCAGACAACTCTAACACCAGAGGCCTTGAGGAGGTGTGATCACCGCCTTTCACGTATCATCTGGCCGTGACTCCAGGATCTGAATCCAGAACAGAAAACGCGGGAACATCATGGGTGTTTTGGATGAACTGGTTGGGTGGTCTGGGAATTGGAAGTATTGCTATTCATTTTCTATTGGTATTCTGTACTATAAAAGGTTTGCACGGAATGATATCAAGAACTATTGTAATTTATATTAAGAAAGAAAGGGGGAGATGTAGGGGCCTGGACCGTGGGAAAGTTATAGAGAGAACATACCAGTACACTGTTATGTAACAGCATGAGATAGCAAGAAAGCATAAGGATGTGGCTTGCTTAAGTTTATAGTAAGTATCCAATTAGAACAGTAGAGGTGGCACGCAGCCAGATTGTGTACAATACTTGTAGCCAATAGCTTAGTGTGTAACCGTTACATAAGAGAGTATGTAGGTTATAAAAGAGTGTGTTAACCAAAATAAAGAGACTGCTAGAGCACCATATTGGTGTGCTGTAGTTCCTTCCTCGAGCGGACCCCAACAAAACTCCAGGATTCGGCCAACAGAAACTTGTAGAGTTTTACAAGGAGAAGTGGCCAGTGCTGCAACAGGCAGGAATAATAACCCCATCTATCAGGGCAGGCTGGGTCCTGACTGGCTGAGTTGTGACCGTGAGGAGAAGGGTCTGGGTGCTACAAGGGATGCCATGTGAGCCAGTGGGGCAAGCTCACCATGAACAAGGTCAACTGCATACAGGGCTGTGTTAGGAGGAACATGGACACCCCAGACATCTTGAGTTTTCATCTCCATCCAGTGAGCCGTGATGTGATCACACCTGGACTAGTGTGTCCCTCTGCAATAATTCCTGCTCTAGACCGGTGGGGAGGTACTGACGGGTGCCCAGAGGAGGTCTGCACATGACCTGTACTTAGGGCCCCAAACCCCATCTTTGCTGACCTCGTCCATCCCAACACAACCCGAGAAACACACTGACCCTGGAGAACCACCGTGCCTTCCAGGCAGCTCCAGTTTCCCCTCCCAGAAAGCAGATCTTCAGTGTCACCTGTCTGACAGCCCTGGGTATATCCCTCAGTTGCACTCGCCATCTTCACTTTCACCAGACACCAAATGGAGACTCCTAAACCCAGTCCTATGTCTCTAAAATGGTCTGAGCTTTTTATTCCTCAACAGGTGGAGGAAGAGGAATTTCAGGGGTGCAGTTCTCAGGCCTCTTTGGAAGAAGAGCTCGGCATGAAAGCACTGCACTGGGGAGATGCCATTTTATTGCACAGATGCTATGAGAGAGCCCCCACTGAGCCAGTGTTGACACACCAAGGCACTGGGGTACCAGGTGACGCACATTAGGTAGAAGACTCAGATGCAGTGATGTAAATGCAAATATTTTCTAGGACCATAATAACCATGAATTACAATAACAGCAGCAATAATGACAATTATAGTGATACACAAATAAAATACCCTCCCCCCCAAAAAAAAAGGTTGGAATCAGATAATCTGAGAGTCATTTGTGGAGAGAGGTGGTATCTTTATGGCTGTTGAAAAACATCTGTCGAATCACTTTCATAAAGGCCTCCTTGAGCTCCTGGTTTCTCAAGCTGTAGATGAGGGGATTCAATGCTGGAGGCACCACTGAGTAGAGAACTGCCACCATCAGGTCCAGGGATGGGGAGGACATGGAGGGGGGCTTCAGGTAGGCAAACATTGCTGTGCTGACAAACAGGGAGACCACGGCCAGGTGAGGGAGGCACATGGAAAAGGCTTTGTGCTGTCCCTGCTCAGAGGGGATCCTCATGATGGCCCTGAAGGTCTGCACATAGGACAGCACAATGAAAACAAAACACCCAAAACCTACACAGAGACTAACCACAAGAAGTCCAATCTCTCTGACGTAGGCATCTGAGCAGGAGAGCTTGAGGATGTGGGGGATTTCACAGAAGAACTGGTCCACAGCATTGCCTCGGCAGAGGGGTAGTGAAAATGTATTGGCCGTGTGCAGCAGAGCATTGAGAAACCCACTGGCCCAGGCAGCTGCTGCCATGTGGACACAAGCTCTGCTGCTCAGGAGGGTCCCATAGTGCAGAGGTTGACAGATGGCAATGTAGCGGTCATAGGCCATGATGGTGAGGAGATAAAATTCTGCTGTGATGAAGAAGAGAAAGAAAAAGACCTGGGCAGCACATCCAGCATAGGACATGTCCCTGGTGTCCCAGAGGGAGTTTGCTATGGCTTTGGGGAGAGTGGTAGAGATGGAGCCCACGTCAAGGAGGGAGAGGTTGAGGAGGAAGAAGTACATGGGGGTGTGGAGGTGGTGGTCATAGGCTACAGCAGTGATGGCAAGTCCATTTCCCAGGAGGGCAGCCAGGTAAATGCCCAGGAAGAGACAGAAGTGCAAGAGCTGCAGTTCCCGTGTCTCTGCAAATGTCAGGCGGAGGAAGTGGGTGATGGAGCTGCTGTTGGACATTTGCTGCTTCTGGGCATGGGGCACTGTTCAAGAAGGAAAAGAGGGAAAATTTAGGTGAGAGAAAAAACACTTTGAGAAAAAACACTCTATCTTTCATAGACATCACCCCCAGCTGAAAGGCATTTCCTTTCTGTGGTTTGTGCTGGCTGAGTGAGCTGTGAGGAGCTGGACCTCTGACCCTGTGCTACCAAGGAGTCAACTTTGCACTGCTGCAGTGGGTACCTGGGAGCTGGCTTGTGACAGCTCTGATGTTCCCAAAGGATGTCAGATGTAATCCACCTTTAATAGAAAAAAATCACTGTCTGCACTCACAACTCTGAAAAACATGGGCTGCAGAAGAGAGGCTCAGCATGTCCTGATAATAACTTTGTTGTTTTTCTTTTGCACCACCACACCTGGTGAGTGTTCTTTTGAGGGGTAGAAATCCTCATGTTTTATGACTGAAAGTGTGAGGAGTCTTAAGACAGGACAGGCAAAAGGGCCCAGCTCTCTGTGGCTCAGTGCAGAGTCAGGAGAGCCGCAGTGTCCATCAGTCTTGTTCCCAGCTGTCCAGGGCTTTTACTTCTCCTATCTTGAGGGTGACTGCACACACAAATTACATTTTATAGAAAAAGCAGCTGGACTGTGATGATAGCAGGGGAGTCTTGTTTCAAAGGGCAGATCTGAGAACTCTTCTTTTTCCCGCACAGACAAGTAGTTGTGATGGAGAGGGCAGGACTCCTCCTGAGGACTGGAGGAAAGCAAATGTCACTCCAGTCTTCAAAAAGGGCAAGAAGGAGGACCCGGGTAACTCTAGACCGGTCAGCCTCACCTCCATCCCTGGAAAGGTGATGGAACAACTTGTCCTTGGTGCTGTCTCTAGGCACATCAAGGATAGGGGGATCATTAGGGGCAGTCAGCATGGCTTCACCAAGGGGAAGTCATGCTTAACCAACTTGATAGCCTTTTATGAGGATGTAACCAGGTGGATAGATGATGGTAAAGCTGTGGATGTGGTCTATCTCGATTTCAGTAAAGCGTTTGACACTGTCTCCCACAGCATCCTCGCAGCTAAACTGAGGAAGTGTGGTCTGGATGATTGGGTAGTGAGGTGGATTGTGAACTGGCTGAAGGAAAGAAGCCAGAGAGTGGTGGTCAATGGGACTGAGTCCAGTTGGAGGCCTGTGTCTAGCGGAGTCCCTCAAGGGTCGATACTGGGACCAGTGCTATTCAATATATTCATTAATGACTTGGATGAGGGATTAGAGTGCGCTGTCAGCAAGTTCGCTGATGACACCAAACTGGGAGGAGTGGCTGATGTGCCGGAAGGCTGCGCAGCCATTCAGAGAGACCTGGACAGGCTGGAGAGTTGGGCGGGGAGAAACTTTAATGAAATATAACAAGGGCAAGTGTAGAGTCCTGCATCTGGGCAAGAACAACCCCATGTACTGAGTACAAGTTGGGGACAGACCTGTTGGAGAGCAGCGTAGGGGAAAGGGACCTGGGAGTCCTAGTGGATAGCAGGATGACCATGAGCCAGCAGTGTGCCCTTGTGGCCAAGAAGGCCAATGGCATCCTGGGGTGTATTAGAAGGGGTGTGGTTAGCAGGTCAAGAGAGGTCCTCCTCCCCCTCTACTCTGCCCTGGTGAGGCCGCATCTGGAATATTGTGTCCAGTTCTGGGCCCCTCAGTTCAAGAAGGACAGGGAACTGCTAGAGAGAGTCCAGCGCAGAGCCACGAAGATGATTAAGGGGGTGGAACATCTCCCTTATGAGGAGAGGCTGAGGGAGCTGGGTCTCTTTAGCTTGGAGAAGAGGAGACTGAGGGGTGACCTCATTAATGTTTCTAAATATGTAAAGCGCAAGTGTCATGAGGATGGAGCCAGGCTCTTCTCAGTGACATCCCTTGACAGGACAAGGGGCAATGGGTGCAAGCTGGAACACAGCAGGTTCCGCATAAATATGAGGAAAACTTCATAAATATGAGGACACAGCCTCTCTCAGAGAGAAGCAAAGGCCTCTGAGAGGAGAGTGCTGACCCCCAAAGAAAGGCTCAGCACTCCCTAGGATCCTACAGGAGAGCTGTGCCTTTCTGGAGGGCAGCTGGCAAGCCCAGCAGGACAGGCAAAGCAGACAGTCAGGGGTCCTGGAGATGGGATGTCTTCAATGGAGAGTCAGCTCATTGCCCAGCAGACAACGCCCAGCAGAAGGGCAATTGACAGTGCACTCTATTCCCTCATCCAATAGGGAAGGACCACAAGAGAGCTTCTCGAACACAGCTTCCCCCAGTGCTTGTTGGCCTTTTCTTCCCACTCCCTGCTCATCACTCTGCTGCCTGAAGCTGTCCCTGCTGGGAGCTCTTTCTCTGTCCCCACATCTCCTCCCCGTCCTTGCTCACAGACCCCATCTTACCCACTGTGTGCTCAGCTCTGCCCTGCAGGCACCTCCGTGGCACCTGGGCACTGCCAAGGAGCACCTGTGTGCTGGCCAGAGCAACCCTGAAGAAAACACAAAGGGGTTGTTAATGTTTTCTGCAGGCTGAGGTGGGTGAAGTGATTTTATCAGGTTCCTTGGAAACCTGTTCATCACTCACTGTAACAGTGCAGGAGTCTCCCTCTCTTGTGCACACCTGACAGCTCCATTACCATTTCCACCTATCATCACAGCTGGGAAGTCAAAGCACCGACCCTGGCAAGCACCTTTGCTCCCAGGTAGCCCCTGCTGATGTGCTTCTTGAAAAGTGCCCTGCGAAATATCCCAGGGCTGATCTGGAGCTGTGAACAGCACTTGCCCATGCAGCACCCTCTCAAAAGCAGAACAGCCCTGCCTCATGCTAACAGTGGTTGTTCCAGTCCACCCACAGCTTCTCCCCACAGCACCATGCAGTCTCTCCATGGGCAGGCTGAGTGCTGACCCTGGCAGGTGGCAGGTCCCTGCCCCAGCACACAGACCCCTGGGGTGCAGGGACCTTGCTCTGAAGGACAGTTCTGGGCACCCTTGGCTGCACACCTGGCTTCACAGCTATTCAAAATTGCCTAACAAGAGGTCCCCCCCCACCCCTTGCAGATCCCATAAGCTGTGGCTGTGCCAGCTTTAGGAGATGCCTCCAGCAATTACAGCTGCGTTGCCCTGCACCCAGAGACTTACCATGTCAAGGGCTGCAAAGATTTCTCCTCCAGTGAGCTCTCAGTCATCCTCCCAATCCTGACCAGCTTTAAGCTCTCTCTGACTCAGTCCTCTCCCCTCGCTGCCTGCAGGCAGTGCCCTCAGCCCTGCTGCTGCTTTGCAGAGGAGCTGCTCCTGGGCAGAGCTGTCTCTCTGCAGCGCTGCCCACTTGCCATCAGCTCCCTCCATCCCAGGAGCCCAGCCCAGCTCAGCAGCAGAGGGACCAGCTCAAGCATTCTAATGACCCCTTGGGTGGGTTTCGTGGTGAGTCCCTGTAGCTTAGACACCGAGAGGAAGTTGAAGAAACCTCTCAAGAAGCCCAAGTCAGGTGCAAACTCCAAAGTTTCAAGGAGCGTTAATGGGTCCCACTGAGGGACATCACTGACAAAGCCTCTCTGGAGGCCGGTTAGAGCAGAAAACTGGAGGTAGTGATGAGAAGGTAGGCAAAGGCAAGGGAAAGGTGGCTCTGATGCTGAGGAAACCTGGATGTGTTATATGAAAACAAAGGGCCAAGCCCTGACCCCCAGTCCCCCCGTGAAGGGAGATCCTGTCCCTCACACGTTGCTCAGGGCTCTTCCTGGGGCAGTGTGATGTGGGGATGTGCAATGCCTAGAGCAGGACCATGGTGTGATGCCTCCCAGGCTCAAGGGTGGGCACGAGGAGGCAATGAGGTCCTGGTGCTATAATGGTAAGATATCTCCTCACAGGCATGAGGTGCAGAGAGAACAGCCATAGCCCAGGAGACAGAGACCTGGGCTGTGCTGAGGCCTTTCAGCCTTGCCAGAGCCCCAAGCTGTCTCCAGCACAGGATGTCCTATGGTTTCCCACGCCTGTGCCTGTTTCACCTGGAGGCTGTGGACACCCACCCTGCTTACCAAGCTTGCTCTCTCCTGAGCAGATCACTACCCTTACTGATATCTCTCCATCCTCACAGGCTGTTTGTTTCAATACAAAGCTTTGCCTAAACCAGACTCTTTCTGTGTGCCCCATTATATCACAGCACTGCACTTGCAGTGACATTTATTCCTCCTCACGACTGCTCTCAACCTCACAAGATGCACTTTGTGGCATCTTTTTCTTTCTCATGCTGGTTCCCAATTTTGACAAAAGCTCCACCATCTCAGAAACCACCCCTCAAGCACTCTCAGGCTAATCCTGTACTACCTTGAACCTCTGCACCACTGGGCAAAAGGGCCAAAGAAGACCAGGTCTCTCAGCCTCTCCACACAGGGCATGTGCTTGAGGCTCCAAACCCCACCTTGGCAGACCTCCTCTGGTCACTCTGCCTCAGTCCGCCAAAATGGGGAGGTGATCACCGTGACAAACCCTTGTGTAGGGATCCCTGGCAGTGCTGTGTTGAGGGGGATAGTAATTCCCCTGCTCCGAGGGGCCATGCTCACCCTAATGCAGCCCTGTCTGCAGCTGACCTGGTTCATGGTGAGCACGCACTGCTGGCTCGTGTGGCATCCCACCTAGTACTCAGCTCCTTCTCCTCAGGGTCACTCCTCAGCACTTCAGGTCACAGCCTGCCCTGATGCACAGCATTATTCTTTCCCCTGATGCAGGACTGGCCACTTCTCCTTGTAAAAGTTCAAGAATTTTCTGTTGGTCAAATCCCAGAGTTTCTCAACGTCTCCCTGGACTGAAGCTCCATTTGGTCAGCTGGCAATGCCTGTGTGCAGATGGCCCACCCTGGTTGTGGTGTCTCTCACGAGATAACAGCATGAGGAGCTGCAGGGCACTGCAGACCCAGGTAGGAATTGCCATGAACACAATCTCCAAAACACCAAAGGAGAGAACAAAGCAAGCAAAAGGAGGGTCAGCAGAGAAAGGGTAAATGAGAGTTGGGTGTTTGTATGCAAGGCTGTATTAGTGGAAAATGTAGACCTCTAAAGACACAGAGACCTTGAGAAGCTGGTCTTACACCCTCCGTCTATCTAGGAGCTGGCCCCATGATCCCCTCATCCCCCCGTAGCTCCCATGCACAGACAAAACACACACACGCAAATGGCTCTCTCCAGCACAGCAGCACAGAACCATTGAGGCTGGAAGGCAACCACCTTCCACCTTCTCGGTGCTTCCTCTTCATGCTTGTTTCTTGTCAGCAGCTCCTTTCTCATCCATCCAGCCTCCTGACACAAATTCTTGATTTTCTGCATGTGGGGGATGACAATTCTGGAGCTTGAAGAGGAGATGCTTAGCCATCAAACAGCACTCCTCTCCCCTGCAGGGACATATCCCATGGGGGATTATTCCAAGCAGGTTGCATAGAAGGCTAAAGCCTGCTCTCCTGAAGTCCTGCTCTTGGCCTTTTTCCCTTCTCTCAGAATATGACACTCTATTTTCTCACCCCTCACTGTTACATCCCTGATCACCTCTTCCTTGTTTGTATGTATGTAGTCCTGCAGGGCACCTCACCTCACTGGCTCTGTTTTTTCCACTCTGCTCCTGCCAGCGAGTAGACATGGGGGCAGCGAGGGAACCTGCTAAAACACCAGTGTGAATTGCGGTCAACTAGAACAGTGACTTGTGTATAAGTTCACACTGGAGGTACACCAGCTGAGGGGGCGGTTGCCTTTCGATGAGTGCACAGCAGAGCACATACACCCCTGTAGAGACTGTGACAAGTCGCCCACACTGGAGCAGGTGCACCTGTGAAGGGTTGTGGCCTGTGGATATACCTACACAGGAACAACCACCAGGTTCCTTCTCTTCCCCAGGTCGAACCGTCCCAGTTCTCTCAAGCTACCCTCATATGAGGGATGCCCTTTGTGACCCTTCGCTCGACTCTCTCCAGTTGCTCCATCTCTCTCTTGCACTGGGGAGCCCAGAACTGGACACAGTCGTTCGTCATAGCCAGCATGGTTTCACAAGGGGAAAGTCCTGCTTAACCAGCTTATTTTCCTTTTATGACAAGGTCACCCATCTAGTTGATCAAGGGAAGCCAGTAGATGTGGTGTTGGGGGATTTTAGCAAAGCTTTTGATACTGTCTCTCACAGTATCCTTCTGGATAAACTCTCCAGCCCACAGCTAGACAAGTCCATCAGACGTTGGGGGCACAATTGGCTGACAGGTCGGGCTCAAAGGGTTGTTGTAAATGGGGTCACATCAGGCTGGCGGCCAGTCACCAGTGGGGTCCCCAGGGCTCAGTTTTAGGGCCAGTGCTCTTTCATGTTTATATAAATGATCTGGACGCAGGAATCAAATGTACATGGAGTAAGTTTGCTAATGGTACTAAATTAGGAGGAGCTGTGGACTCTCTTGAGTGCAGAGAGGCCTTACAGAGAGGTGTGGACACACTAGAGAGCTGGGCAATCACCAACTAAAAAGTAATTTAAGGAGAGCAAGTGTCAGATTCTCCACATGGACGGTGTAATCCTGCTAATATGTGGAAACTGGGCAATGAGAGGCTGGAGAGCAGCCCCGCAGAAAGAGATTGGGGGGTTTGGGTTCATGGTGAGTTGAATAGGAGCCAACAGTGTGCCCTGGCAGCCAAAATAGCCAACTGTGTCCTGGGGTCAATCAAGCACAACATTGCTAGCTGGTCAAGGGAGGTGATTGTCCCACTCTATGCTGCACTGATTCAGCCCCACCTCGAGTACTTGTGTGCAATTCTGGACATCTGAACAGAAGAAGGACATCAAAAGATAAGAGTATGTCCAAAGGAGGGTGACCAAGATATAGTCATAGACCTCAAGGGCAAGACTTAAGAGGAGTGGCTGAGGTCACTTGGCTTGTTCCTCTTGGAGAAGGCTGAGGGGTGACTCAATGCACTCTAAAGCTTCCTCAAGGGGGGGAACAGAGGGAGAGGGCCTGAACTCCTCTCTGTGGTGACCAGTGACAGGACACGAGGAAAGGGAATGAGGCTGTGTCAGAGGAAGTTCAGATCGGACATTAGGAAAAGGTTCTTCACTGAGAGGTGGTTGGTGATTTGTTCCTTCAGGTTTCTCTCATTTGCCAGCTGCTGCTGTTTTTGGCTTCAGGTAGTTAAAAGCTTTCCTGTCTTGCAACAGTCTAATTGTCTCCTTAACCAGCTCTTTAATTATGTTTATATCTATCCTTTGTTATCTACCTACCTAAAACATTTGTCATAAGATTATCCCTTGTAGAAAGGTGACCTCGTTAGAGGCTTGTACTCAGCATATGGTTACAGAGTCTGTTTAATTGTTTATGAAGTTTTATCATGCTTTAGATTTCTTTCCTTGCAAATAAGAAAAATTCTTCTGTGCCTGTGTGCAGCCAGTTCTCCAAGGAGAGCAGGTGGGAGGTGGTGCAATGGAGCTGTAACATCCAGCTGCAAACTTCAGTGGAGAAGTCTGATGTAAGGAACAGTGACCTAAGTCCCAGGTGGCCAATGACAGAAATGGTGGGGTTGGGGAGCTGAGGAGTAAAGTGGTCCATACAGTGTCAGACCTCAAAGGACTGTTTTCGTAGCTGCTAGGAGAATGCTTCTATCACCTCTTCTTTAAAATGAAAAGTAATAAAAAATATCCTTTAAAACGAGAAATAATTATTAGCTGCACTTTGAAATCTTCCTCCTTAACTACACTGTGAAACCTCTCTAATTAGCTGTACAAGTCTTGAAGACTTGAAGAAAATTAGAGGAAGAGACACGTCTCCTTTAGGGCTTTCTGTATTTTAATGAGCCCCATGGTGTATTGGGTGCTGAGTCCCTGAACCTCAGGTACTGAGAGAAGATTGAAGAAACTGCTCAAGAAGTCAGAAGCAAAACTCAAAGTACCTGGAAGCATTAATGGGCCCCACTGGGGGCCATTACTGACAAAGCCTCCCCAAGGACTCGTTAGAGCAGATTACTGGAGGCTGTGATTGCAGGTAGGCAAAGGCCCTGTGCAGGTGGCTGTAATGCTGAGAAAACCCTTTGGTTTGTTTGATGAAGCAGAAAGGCCAAGGCCTGACCCTCCAGGCCCTGGGAAGGCAGCTCGTGTCCCTCACATGTGGCACAGGGCTGTTCCTGGGGGCAGTGGGATGTGAGGGTGAGCAATGCCAAGTGTAGGAAAATTCTATGACATCTCCTGACGTCCCCAGGCAGGGAAAACAAAGTCTAGACCTTCAAAAGAAAGTTTCTCCTGGTAGGCCTTGGTGGCAGAGGCAATTGACATGGCCAAGGGGACAAAGCCCTCAGTCCTCTTGAGCCTTTTAGTCTTGCCAGAGCCTGTGGCCATCTCTCCTGCAGGCTGTCCTACACTGTCCCATGCCTGCCCCTCTTCCCCTTCAGGCTGCAGACACCCATCTTGCTTTCCCACCTAGCTCTCACCCCAGCACTTCTATGCCTTCACTGATGTGTCACTAATTTTGCTGGCTGTTCCTTGAAACACAAAGCCATGGGCTGATCCAGACTGCCTCTGGGTGACCTCTTGCACCACAGAGGTTACTGTTTGAGTGACATTTCTTTTTCCTCACCTCCAGTCTGAACCTTCCAAGCTGCACTTTGTGAAGGTTTCCTTCTCTTCCCACTACCAAGAAAAGCTCCATCATCTCTGAAACCACCCTTCAAGCTGGTGCAGTCTATCCTTGTAGTGCCCTGAGCCTCCACTTCACCAGGCTAAAGAAGCCCAGGGCCCTCAGGCTCTCCTCAGAGGCCCCAAATCCCATCCTGCATGGGTCTCCTACTAGACCCTCTTCAGTTCCTCCCCATTCCTCCAGACTGGGGAGCCCCACACCCAGACACACTAGTCCAGATATGGCCACACCAGTGCTGAGTCAGGGGGGATGATAACTCTCTTGTCTGGGTGGCCACACTCCTCCTCATGCAGCCCTGTAAGCTGTTGGTCTTTATTAACCTTGAGCATGCACCACTCTTATGGCATCCCTTGTAACGCCCAGGCCCTTCTCCTCAGGGTCACTCCAGAGCTGTTCAGGTCCCAGCCTGCCCTCACGACTGGGGTTATTTTGCCTCCAAAAAAAGGACTTACCGCTTCTCCTTGTAAGACTTCACGAGGCTTCTATTGCCAAATCCCAGAGTTTCTCAAGGTCCCCCTGGAGTGAAGCTCTGTTTTGACAGCTGTTAATGTGTTCGTACAGATGTCCCACCAAAGCTATGGTGCCTCTGATTAGATCACAGCATGAGGAATTGTAGGACACTAGAGATAATAGAAGGAGATACTAGTTTAATAACATTACTGACCAAGGTAAGAATTCTCATGGTACAAGCTCAGAAACCCTAAATGAAGGTACAAAAAAAGAGAAAAAGGGCAAGGGAAGACAGGGGAAAGAGAGGTGGGCTGTTTGCATGAGGTGGTACAAGGATGGTCAACGGGAAGAAATTGTGAGTGGGAAAAGAGGAAAAAAGGAAAGAAAAGGTGAAGTAAAGGAAAATATAGGGCTGTCTGGGGGTACCTGCCAAGCAGCCCTGCATGTGAACAGTAATGCCTGGAGTCTAGGCTTGAAGCGGGAGTAGGATAACACCTGGCTTGCTGGAAACGCGTCTAGGGGTGGAATGCCAGATCTGGGGGAGAAACCGATAGCCCAGCTGAGTGCATCTACACCAACGCATGCAGCATGGGTAACAAACAGGAGGAGCTGGAGGTTATTATGCAGCAGGAAATATACGATGTAGTTGCCATCATGGAAACGTGGTGGGATGACTCGCATGACTGGAGTGCTGTAATGGATGGCCACAAGCTTTTCAGAAGGGACAGGAGAAGAAAGGAAGATGAAAGCTCAACTAGAACTCAATCTGGCCACTGCAGTAAAAGATAATAAAAAGTGTTTTTATAAATACATAAAAAACAAAAGGAGATCAAGGGAATATCTCCATTCTTTATTGGATGCGGAGGAGAACACTGTGATCAGGGATGAGGAAAAGTCTGAGGTTCTTAATGCCTTCTTTGCCTCCGTCTTTCACAGTAAGACTGGTCATCCTCAGGGCAACTGCCCCCCTGAGCCAGTAGACAGGGACGGGGAGCAGAATAGACCCCCTATAATTCAGGAGGAAGTAGTTAGTGACTTGCTGCGCCACTTGGATGCTCACAAGTCCATGGAACCAGACGGTCTTCACCCAAGGGTACTGAGGGAGCTGGCGGAAGAGCTTGCTAAGCCACTCCCCATTATTATTATCAGTCCTGCCTAACTGGGGAGGTCCCAGATGGCTGGAGGCTGGTCAATGTGATGCCCATCCACAAGAAGGGCTGAAAGGAGGATTCCGGGAACTACAGGCCTGTGAGTCTGACCTTGGTGCCTGGCAAGGTCATGGAACAGAAAATCTTGAGTGTCATTACACAGCACCTAGAGGACAACCAGGGGATCAGGACCAGTCAGCATGGGTTTAGGTTGGTCCTGCCTGACCAACCTGATCTCTTTTTATGAGCAGGTGACCCGCCTAGTGAATGAGTGAAAAGGGTGTGGATGTAGAATACCTGGACTTCAGCAAAGCCTTTGATACTGTCTCCCACGGCATTCTCCTGGATAACCTGTCAGCCCACAGCTTGGAGAGGTGCACTCTTCGCTAGGTTAAGAACTGGCTGGATGGGCAGGCCCAGAGAGTGGTGGTGAACGGTACTGCATGCAGTTCGCATCCGATCACTAGTGGTGTCCCCCAGGGCTCAGTACTGGGCCCAGTCCTGTTTAATATCTTTCTTTACTGATGATCTGGATGAGGGTATCAAGTGCACCCTCAGTAAATTAGCAGACGACACCAAGCTGGGTGGGGGTGTTGATCTGCCAGAGGGTAGGAAGTCTCTGCCGAGGGATCTGGACAGGTTAGATAGATGGGCCGAGACCAATGGCATGAGGTTCAACAAGAACAAGTGCCGGGTCTTACACTTCGGCCACAACAACCCCATGCAGCACTACAGGCTGGGGGAAGAGTGGTTAGAAAGTGGCACCGGCAGAAAGAGACCTGGGGGTGCTGATCGACAGCCGGCTAAACATGAGCCAGCAGTGTGCCCAGGTGGCCAAGAAGGCCAATGGCATCCTGGCCTCTATTAGGAATAGTGTAGCCAGCTGGTCTAGGGAAGTGATCGTCCCTCTGTACTCGGCACTGGTGAGGCCTCACCTTGAATCCTGTGTCCAGTTCTGGGCACTGCACTTCAAGAAAGATGTTGAGGTGTTGGAGCGAGTGCAGAGGAGGGCAACAAAGCTGGTGAGGGATCTGGAGGGTATGACCTATGAGGAGCAGTTGAGGGAGCTGGGATTGTTTAGCCTGGAGAAAAGGAGGCTAAGGGGAGACCTTATCACTTTCTGCAACTACCTGAAATGAGGTTTTAGTGGGTTGGGGGTCGGACTCTTCTCCCAGGCTACTACCAACAAGACTAGAGGACATAGCCTCAAGCTGCACCAAGGAGGTTCAGGTTAGGCATTAGGAAAAATTTCTTCACTGAAAGGGTTATTAGGCATTTGGACGGGCTACCCAGGGAGGTGGTGGAGTCACCATGCCTGGATGTGTTTAAGAGACGACTAGATGTGGCAATTAGTGCCATGGTCTAGTTGACGCAGTTGTGTTAGGTCAAAGGTTGGACTCAATGATCCCAGAGGTCTCTTCCAACCTGGTTGATTCTGTGATTCTGGGAACACCTGGTTTGTGCAGGTGTTCGTGATGTTATAGGTGACTGAGTAGGTGACAGGGGAGGAGCAGGCCCTGGCTTGTGCAATTGCTTCTGATGTCACTTGTAGCTGGTGATAGGGCCAGGAGTCTGCAGCTGGCTGGTGCACCTGCTTGTGATGGCACTGGTGGCTCTGTAGCAGTTACGGCAGGCGCGTGCAGCTGGCTGGTGCAGGTACTCATGATGTCACATGTGCCTGAGCAGGTCATAGGGCAGGAGGATGCACCTGGCTTCTGCAGCTGATTCTGATGTCACTGATGGCTGATTAGGTGTTAGGACAGAAGCACATCCCTGATTTATTCTGGTTCCTGGGAGGCCACAGTTGAGCCAGTAGCCAATAGGTGCGGAGCAGGACCCTGGGATGTGCAGCTGCTTGTGATGTCCCTGGTGGCTCTGTACCTGTCAGGGCAGGAGCCTGCAGCTGGGGTGTGCAGGGGTTTGTGGTGTCACGTGTACATGAGCAGGCGACAGGGCTGGAGCAGGAACCTTCTATGCGCGGGTGCATGTGATGTCGTAGGTGGCTGAGCAGCTCTTAGGGCAGGAGCATGCAGCTGCCTTCTGGAACCCCCGGGCTCCCAGTAACACCAGTGCTCCCTGTAACCTCAGTGATCCCAGGACTCCCAGTTCTTCCAGTAAGTTCAGTGCTCCCAGTAATCCCAGTGTTACCAGTAACCCCAGACCTCGCAGTAAGACCAGTGCTCCCACTAACCTCAGGGCTCCCAGTAACACCATGGCGTCCACTAACACCAGGGCCTCAAGTAACACCAAGGTGCCCAGTAACACCAGTGCTCCCTCTAATACCAGGGCTCCCTGTAACCCCAGTGCTCTCAGTAACACTAGTGCGCCCAGTAACAACGTGGCACCAAGTAACACCAGTGCTCCCTGTTACACCAGTGCTCCCGGTAACACCAGGGCTCCCACTAAATCCAGTGCTCCCAGTATGCACAGAAAACCCAGTGTTCCCAGTAACACCAGTGCTCCCTGTTACACCAGTGCTCCCGGTAACACCAGGGCTCCCACTAAATCCAGTGCTCCCAGTATGCACAGAAAACCCAGTGTTCCCAGTAACACCTCTGCACCCAGTTACACCAGGGCTCCCAGTAACCCAAATGCTCCCAATAACACCAGGGCTCCCAAAACCACCAGCGCTCTCAGAAACACCAGCGCACCCAGTAACTCCAATGCACCCAGTAACATCAGTGCTGCCAGTAACCCCAGTGCTTCCAGTCTGCCCAGTAACCCCAGTGCACCCAGTAACACCAGTGCTCCCAGTAACAGCAGTGCTCTCAGTAACCCCATTGCTCCCATTGCCTCCAGTGCTCCCAGCAACCCCAGTGCTCCAAGGGCTCACAGTAACCCCAGTGCGCCCAGTGCTCCTAGTGCTCCCAAGGCTCTCAGTAACCCCAGTTCTCCCAGTCTGCTCAGCAATCCCAGGACGCGAAGTAACCCCAGAGCACCCAATAAACCCAGTGTTCCCAGTAACCCCAGCACTCCCAGTAACACCAGGGCACCCAGGACACCCAGGAACACCCCTGCACCCAGTAACACGAGGACTCCCAGTACCACCAGGGGTCCCAATAACACAAGGGTGCCCAATAACACCAGTGCTCCCAGTAATCCCATTAAAAGCAGTGCTGACAGTAACCGTAGTCTTTCAGTCTGCTCTTAAACCCCAGTGCTCCCAGTAACACCACTGCACCCAGTAACACCAGGGCGCCCAGCAACACCAGTGATCCCAGCGCGACCAGTTACAACAGTGCTCCCAGTAACACCAGCGCTCCCAGTAAACCCTGTTCTCCCAGGGCTCCCAGTACCCCAGGGCATCTAGTGCTCCCAGTGATCCCTGTAACCCTATTTCTCTCAGTCTGCTCAGTAACCCCAGAAAGCCAAGTAACACCAGTACACCCAGTAACCCCAGTGTTCCCAGTAACCACAGTGCTCCCAGTAACACTAGGGCAACCAGTAACCCCAGTGCACCCAGTAAGCCCATAGCGCCCAGTAACCCCAGTGTGCCCAGTACCACCAACACTCCCAGGAACACCAGAGCTACCAGTAAACCCGGTGCTCCCAGTAACATCAGTGCGCCCAGTAACACCAGGGATCCCAGTAACACCAGCACCCACAGTAACCCCAGTATGGCCAGTAACACCAGAGTGCCCAGTAACACCAATGCTCCCAGTAACAGTAGGGCGCCCAGTAACAGGAGGGTGCCCATTAACACCAGTGCTTCCAGTGCTTGCAGTATCAGCAGTGCTCCCAGTAGGTCCAGTGCACCCAGGAGCACCAGGGAGCCCAGTAACCCCAGTGCGCCCAGTAAAACCAGGGTACCCACTAACACCATTGAGGTCAGTAACACCAGTGCTCCCAGAGCACCCAGTTACAACAGTACTCACAGCAACACCAGGGCTCTCATTAACACCAGTGCTCCCAATCTCCCCAGTAACCTCAGGACTCCCAGTAACACCAGGGCACCCAGTAACATCATTGTGTCTGCTAACACCAGATCTTCCAGTACCATCATGCTCCGAGGAACTCCAGAGCCCCCAGTAACATCAGTGCTCCCAGTAACACCAGCACCCGCAGTAAGCCCAGTATGGCCAGTAACACCAGAGTGCCCAGTAACACCAATGCTACCAGTAACAACAGAGCGCCAAGCAACAGCAGTGTACCCATTAACATCAGTGATCCCAGTAACACCAGTGCTCCCGCTAAACCCAGGGGTCCAAGCAACACCCGTGCGCCCAGTAACACCAGGGCTCCCAGTAACACCACTGCACCACGTAACTCCAGGGCGCCCAGTAATACCAATGGTCCCAGCAACAGCAGTGCTCCCATGACGCCCTGTTACACCAGGGCTCCCAATAACACCAGGGCTCCCAATAACACCAGTGCTCCCAGTGCTACCAGTAACACCAAATCTCCAAGTAACACCAGGGCGCCCAGTAGCACCAGGATGCCCAGTAACGCCAGTGCTCCCAGTGCTACAAGTAACACCACTACTCCCAATAACTCCAGGATGCCCAGAATCACCAGGGTGCCCAGTAGCACCAGTGTGCTGTGCTCCCAGGAACCCCAGTGCACTCAGTCGGCCCAGTAACCACAGGGATCCCAGTAACCCCGGTGTTCCCAGTACTCCGAGTAACACCAGTGCTCCAAGTAACACCGGTGCTCCCAGAAGTCCCAGTAACACCAGTGTTTCAAGTAATCCCAGTGCTCACAGGGCTCCTAGTGCTCCCAATAACACCAGCGCACCCAGTAACACCAGCACTCCCAGTAACAGCAGTGCACCCAGTAACCCCAGTGCTCCCGGTAACACCAGGGCTCCCAGTAAAACTAATGCTCCCAGTATGCCCAGAAATCCCAGTGTTCCCAGTAACATCAGGGCGCCCAGTAACACCTCTGCACTCAGTTACACCACAGCTCCCAGTAACACCAGTGCTCCCAGTCTGACCAGTGACTTCAGTGCTGCCAGTAACACCAAGGCTCCCAGTAACACCAAGGCAACCAGTAACACGAGGGTGCCCAGAAACACCAGGACTCCCAGTAAAACCAATATGTCCAGTATCCCCAGTGCTCCTGGTAACACCAGTGCTCCCAGTCTGGCAAAACCCCAGGGCACTCAGTAACACTATTGCTCCCGGTAACCCCAGTGCACCCAGTAACACCAGTGCTCCCAGTAACCCCAGTGCTCCCAGTAACCCCATTGTGCCAAGTAACTCCAGGGCACCCAGTAACACCAGTGGGCCCAACACCACCAGTGCTCCCAGAACACCCAGTTATAACAGTGCTCCCAGTAACACCAGTGCTCCCAGTCTGGCATAACTCCAGGTCTCTTAGTAACACCAGGGCGTTCAGCAACACTGGTGCGCCCAGTAACACCAGTGCTCCCAGTAACCCTAGTGCTCCCAGTCTGTCCAGTATCCCCAGTGCTCCCAGTAACCCCATTGCTCCCAGTCTGCCCAGTGACCCCAGGGCACCCAGTAACCCCAGTGCTCCCAGTAACCCCAGGGCTCCCAGTAACACACAATCACACCATCCCAGCCTGGCTGGGGTCGGAAGGCACCTCTGGAGATCACCCAGTCCCACCCCTGCCCAAGCAGGGTCACCCAGAGCACGTTGCACGGGGCCGCGTCCAGGCGGGTTTGAATATCTCCAGAGAAGGAGACTCCCCCCCTCCCTGGGCAGCCTTTGCCCGGGCTCTGGCACCCTCACAGCAGAGAAGTTTCTCCTCACTTTCAGGTGGAACTTCTCGTGTCTCAGGTTGTGCCCGTTGCCCCTTGTCCTGTCGCTGGGCACCACTGAGAAGAGTCTGGCCCCATGCCCTTGACACCCCCCTGAGGTATTTGTGAGCATTGATAAGATCCCCCCTCAGTCTGATCTTCTCCAGCTGAACAGCCCCAGCTCCCTCAGCCTCTCCTCGGAGCACAGATGCTCCAGCCCTCTGACCATCTCTGTACCCCTCCGCTGGACTCTCTCCAGTAGTTCCTTGTCTTTCTTGAACTGGGGGGCCCAGAACTGGACACCTTACTCCAGGTGGGGCCTCACCAGGGCAGTGTAGATGGGGAGGAGAACCTCCCTCAACCTGTTGGCCACACTCTTCCTCATGCACCCCAGGACACCATTGGCCTTCCTGGCCACAAGGGCACATTGTTGGCTCATGGGGAACTTGTTGTCCACCAGAACTCCCAGCTCTTTCTCCACAGAGCTGCTTTCCAGCAGGTCACCCCCAGGCTGTACTGGTGCGTGGGGTTATTCCTCCTGCAGTGCAGGACCCTACACTTGCCTTCGTTGAACTTCATGAGGTTCCTCTCTGCCCAGCTCTCCAGCCTGTCCTGGATGTTGGCCTGTCTCTGAGAACTGCTCCCTTAGAGCTTGCAGTTACCTGCACATCTTTGACCACCCCTGACACCTTCAATGTCACCAGGTTGGTGTCTGAACAGCCCAATCCTGCCCTCCAGCTCCATTAATCACCATGGGAGCTGAGACAAGGAGCTCACATGCAGGTGCCTATTTTGTGCCCACCTGAACACCTGAGGCAAGAGGAATCCCACCTCCTGTGGGTTTGTGGTGTGCATGGGAGGGGGCTGAGTCCCCTTCTAGCCCCAGGGCTACAAAGCCACAAATGAGATGCTTCTATTGACTCATCCGCATCCCTTCCCTCAGCAGGGGTAAAGGACATCGCTCCTGGTCATGGTCCAGTTGTCCTGTCTAATGGTGGGACAAGGACGTGTCAGTCTTAGACCTCACTCAGTCTCTCAGAGAAGAAATGCTGCTACTGGAAAGAACTGTCTCTCCTCACGTGCCAGATGAAACATCAGTGATTGCTTCAGCCTGTTTCACAGCAGGTTCCCCTGGAGCCCCAGGGACACCTGGAGGGAGCCCAGAGGGGGCAGAGGAAGAGACACCTTGGGCTGGTCCCTCTGCTGCTGAGCTGGGCTGGGCTCCTGGGGTGGAGGGAGCTCATGGCAAGTGGGCAGCGCTGCAGAGAGACAGCTCTGCCCAGGAGCAGCTCCTGTGCAGAGCGCAGCAGGGCTGAGGGCACTGCCTGCAGGCAGCGAGGGGAGAGGAGCCAGGCAGAGAGAGGTTAAAGGCAGTGTGGGGTGGGAGGGAGCTGAGAGCTCACTGGGGGAGAAATCTTCACAGCCCTCGACATGGTAAGTCTCTGGCTGCAGGACAATGCAGGGGCAGTTGCTGGTGGGATTACCTGAAGCTGGTGCATCCCACAGTGTACAGGATCTGTCAGGATGTCTCTCACAGTATCTCTGTTGTAGAGGAGAAGAACACGCTCCAGAGCAGGGCTTCCCTGCTGCACTGCCAGAGGGACAGAGCATGACGGCTGCCTTCTGCTGGGGACAACTGCAGGGGCGTGCAGCCAGGGGTGCCCGGGGCTGTCCTTGAGAGCAGGGTCCCTGCACCCCAGGGGTCTTTGTGCTGGGGCAGGGACTGTGCTGCCTGCCAGGGTCAGCACTCAGCCTGCCCGGGGAGCTCCCTCTGGTGCTGCAGGGAGAAGCTGTGGGTGGAAGGAGTGAGCCCAGGCAGGGCAGGGTCCTTCTTCTGTCGAGAGGGTGCTGTGTGGGCCAGGGCTGCTCACAGCTCCAGGTCAGCACTAGGAAACTTGCAAGGGGATGTTTCAAGAGGAAGGTCAAGGCAGGGTGTAATCTAAAGACAAAGAGATTTTCTGAGCCTGTTTTCCTACTCTGAGGGCAGGGGAGAGGAGGGGGATGGAGGGAGAGCAAAAGAGAAATAGAAAAGGCTCATGAAGTTTGAACAAGTCATTGGGACTCCTGAGCTGTATCTTTGAGCGGTCAGTAGGTCTGCTAGGAGCCTCCTAAAGTGCCTCCAGCCACTCCTCTGCCCATGGACACCATCAGCATCACCTTTGCTGGACCCATCAGGGTGTTCTGTCCTTTTGAACCTCCAAACAGGACCATGCACGCAGCCAGTGCCCTGCAAACAGGCAGGTTTGTGTAGGTGAGTGCACAGAGGTTGCAGTGGGGTCTGTGAGTGCTGACAGGGAAACACCTCCCAGGAGGAAAATCTCCAGGCAGCAGGGAAATGATCTGGGAATGAGAGGAAACTAAAACCAGAAATGTTGTGGGAGGGAGAGTTCAGAAAGCTCCGTGTGACCCCCTCCAATGCAGACCCCTTCCTCTGAGCAAGACCTCTTGCCTCCTCTCCCAACCACCAAAGCCTCTGCACTCAGGGCCATGGGGTCCAGGACATGAACCCCCTCCTGTGCAGCCAGAGCTCCAGCAGAGCCGTGGTGCAGCTCTCCAGCCACGTGCCCAGTTCCCTCTGCAGAGCACAGGGGCTGAGAGCAGCTGCCCGGCAATGCTGGTGTGTGGGAGGTGGCGTGCACAGCTGGGTCAGGGTACCGCTGTCCTGAGGGCCCGGCTGCCTCTGCCCTGGCCTCTCCCAGCCACACCCTCACTGGATTTTCCCTTGTTTCTCCACTTGTCTCTGTCATTGCTGTGGTTATTTCATTCTTGCTGCCAGGCTCTCTGGGGAGGTGGAGTTTCAGCTGCAGAGTCACACACTGATCTTGTGGGTCCTTTCATGCAGGTGTGTCCATGGGAACAAGTGTCCCAGCTTTCCTCGCACCTGTGGGATCTGGTCAATACAGTCTGTGGGGCTGGGATATGGGCTGACTCCTACTGAGATGCCCTTGTTGGGACACTTGGCTGTCCCCTTGAGATGTCCTTCCAAGCTGTGAGCTGCCCTCGAGGATGCAAACCTGTCCCATAGCACCTCTGTTTTATCTTAAAGCCCGATGGAGAACGCAAAGCCTCTGCAACTGAGGAAATGCTGTTGGGTTGGTGAAATAAGGCATGAGTGTCCTGGGTTAGATGTGGGGTGCTGAGACCTTGAGAAAGGGTGAGGAACTTAGTGGTCTGCAGTGGATCCCTCTGCTCTCAGCAGTGTCTGGTTATTTTTCAGAGTAACATGGGAGTGTGATAACCCTCCATCTCAGAAAGGTGCCAGTTCCCAGAGAAACTGGAACTTGATGGAGGGACAGACCAGCTCCTCTCACTCTGCACTAAGCCACAGGCAATCGTCTTGCCTCGCAGGACTCGCTCTGTTCTCCCTGAGTGCAGCAGAAATGCTGAGGGTTTCTGACATCCAAGAATACTCATGAGGGAAGATGGAGGGGGAGTTTTAAAAACACCTAGAACTCTTAAACTGCCTTCTGCCATCCCTGTTCCTTAGCTCTGGGGTGCAGATGCTGACAGGCCCTTCTGTGTTGGCAGTGGTTTCACAGGACAAAGTTGACCACCAGGACTGGTCCCTCTCCCTACCCACTTCCCCAGAGCAGGGCTGACTTATCAAGAGCCCATGAGCAACTGCCCTGCTGTTCATCACACATGTGGCCAGCACCAACCACGACTCCAGCCACAGAGCTGAAGGAAGGTCTCCTAGAGAAACAAAAGGATGTCTGTGTGTTATAGGGGGGTGACTGTGGGAAATGGCTTTGATTTTCTTAGAGAAGTCTCCCCTAACTTTTCACTCTTTTTCTCATATGAAAGGTCCCCATGCACAGAGGCACCAAATGTCCAACAGCAGCTCCATCACCCACTTCCTCCTCTTGGCATTTGCAGACATGCGGGAGCTGCAGCTCTTGCACTTCTGGCTCTTCCTGGGCATCTACCTGGCTGCCCTCCTGGGAAATGGCCTCATCATCACTGCTGTAGCCTGTGACCACCGCCTCCACACCCCCATGTACTTCTTCCTCCTCAACCTCTCCTTCCTTGACCTGGGCTCCATCTCCACTACTGTCCCCAAAGCCATGGCCAACTCCCTCTGGGACACCAGGGCCATCTCCTACCTGGGATGTGCTGCCCAGGTCTTTCTCTTTGTCTTTTTCATTTCAGCAGAGTTGTATCTTCTCACAGTCATGGCCTATGACCGCTACGTTGCCATCTGCAACCCCCTGCACTACGGGACCCTCCTGAGCAGCAGGACTTGTGCCAACATGGCAGCAGCTGCCTGGGGCAGTGTTTTTCCCTATGCTGTTCTGCACACGGCCAACACATTTTCACTACCTCTCTGCCAAGGCAATGTTGTGGACCAGTTCTTCTGTGAAATCCCCCAGATCCTCAGTCTTTCCTGCTCAAACACCTACTTCAGGGAAATTTACCTTCTTGTGGTTAGTGCCTGTTTAGCATTTGGGTGTTTTGTTTTCATCGTGGTGTCCTATGTGCAGATCTTGAGGACCGTGCAGAGGATCCCCTCTGAGAAGGGACGGCACAAAGCCTTTTCCACGTGCCTCCCCCACTTGGCTGTGGTCTCTCTGTTTGTCAGCACTTTAATGTTTGCCTACCTGAAGCCCCGCTCCAACTCCTCCCCATCCCTGGATCTCGTAGTGTCAGTTCTGTACTCGGTGGTGCCTCCAGCAGTGAACCCCCTCATCTACAGCATGAGGAACCAGGAGATCAAGGATGCCCTGAAGAAACTGTTCGAACACATATTATTTAAACATCATTAAGGTATCAATCATCTTTAGATGACCCCCAGGCTATCTCGGGAGAACTCAGGACTATCTTGTGTTCTTTTCTTATGTTCTATTTGTTTTTTAAATGTGTGATAATGTGAATTGCAATTAAAAATAATTATTCATCCCACTTCTTCTTGACCTTCAATATGTTTTTTCTGAGTGTCCTGGTTTGGCCTAAACCAGGCCGATTTTCCTTTCAGTGATTTTTACTTTCAGCTAAGTCTCCTCTAAGTAACTGCATTTTCTGAAACTAACTGCATGTTTTTGCAGACAGTCTCTGCTTCCAGGACTGATAACGCTCGAAGTTTGTAGTTATCACTGAGGCACCGGTAGGGATGTTGTGCAGAAAGGCTCTTGCTGTACTTATTCTTGAGAGAAACCAAGGTCACTGCTGAATTCCTCATTGCTTACGAGTGAAGAGCCGAAGGGGGGTCGCAGCTGCAGGGGGGAGCGGACAGGGCAGGTGACCCAAAATTGACCAACGAGGGTATTCCATCCCATACACGTCATTCTCGGTATAAAGTGGGGGGATCACGAGGGTCTCGCTCTCTTTCTGCTATGGCCGGTGTCCAGGGAGGACTCCGTCTGTTTTCCTGCTGCCCCCGATCCCGATCCGTGCGTTCCTGAATCCAGCTCTCGACCGTCGCTAGGCCCAGCCTGGGCCTTCCCGGAGCCTGCCCTGCAGTGCTGGTGGTGACGTGGCTGACTTCAGGGGAGCTCAATCTTGGTTTTGTATATATATTTGTATATATTTGATTATTTCTATTATTATTATTATACTTTTTTTTCATTATTATAGTTTATTAAAACTGTTTTAATTTTCCAACCCAGAAGTCTCTCTCCCTTTTCCCTTTCCCTTTCCCTCTGGGGGGAGGGGGGGGGATAACAGAGGGCATCTGCCGCAGGTTTAATCGCCAGCCCAGCTTTAAACCGTGACACTGAGGAACTATCCTAACATACCTGTGGAACCAGTCTGCTTGCAGAAATAAAGAATCCAGCAGAAATATCATTTGTTTGAGCTCTCATCTCTTCTAAACCTTTCTGGAACTGAGGACACAGCACCAGAATGCAGGAGGGGTTAAGGAGCCAAAAGTCTAGATGCCAAATGGAGGAGGAGCAGCCCTGTGGCACTCAGAGCTGCCTCTGCTGCCTGGTGGGGCACTCCCACCTTTGTGTCAGGGCTGCTGCTTCCCTGGACTCGTGGCCTTGGACCGCATCAGGACGTGATCTTTTCAGTGCTGGTGTCTCCTCACTTGCACACTGTCCTGCTGTGTCCTTAGGTCTGTGTGAGGCCCTGAGGTCTCCTGCAACTTGAGACACTCCTTTTTTTCTCAACGGTGGCATCCCAGGGGTTGCAGGCAGGACAGAACAGGCCCTCCTCACAGCCTGCAAAAGCTGTGCATTGCAACAGGATGCCAAATGAGAGCGAGATGTGCAGAAAGTGATGGCACGAGGGTGATGATATTCCAACATCCTTGAGGTCCCTTGCAAATCCAATAAGTCTTGGCTAGTCATGGCTTGGATGGGTGTACTGTACCCTCTGTAAAAAACTGGCTGGATGGCCGGGCCCAAAGAGTTGTGGTGAATGGAGTTAAATCCAGCTGGCGCCCAGTCACAAGCGGTGTTCATCAGGGCTCAGTGTTGGGGCCAGTTCTCTTTAATATCTTTATCAATGATCTGGACGAGGGGATCGGGTGCACCCTCAGTAAGTTCGCAGATGACACCAAGTTGGGCGGGAGTGTTTATCTGCTGGAGGGTAGGGAGGGTCTGCAGAGGGATCTGGACAGGCTGGATGGATGGGCTGAGGGCACTGTATGAGGTTCAACAAGGCCAAGTGTCAGGTCCTGCACTTGGGGCACAACAACACCATGCAACGCTACAGGCTGGGGGGAGAGTGGCTGGAAAGTGCCTGGTGGAAAAGGACCTGGGGGTGTTGATCAATGGCAGGCTGAGTATGAGCCAGCAGTGTGCCCAGGTGGCCAAGAAGGCCACCAGCATTCTAGCTTGTATCAGCACTAGTGTGGCCAGCAGGACTAGGGCAGGGATCGTCCCTCTGTACTCAGCACCGGTGAGGCCACACCTCGAATACTGTGTTCAGTTTTGGGCCCCTCACTACAAGACAGACATTGAGGTGCTGGAGCGAGTCCAGAGAAAGGCAACGAAGCTGGTGAAGGGTCTGGAGCACAAGTGCTGTGAGGCACAGCTGAGGGTACTGGGGTTATTTAGTCTGGAGAAAAGGGGGCTGAGAGGAGACCTTATTGCTGTCTACAAGTACCTGAAAGGAGGTTGTAGCGAGGTGGGTGTTGGTCTCTTCTCCCAAGTAACAAGGGATAGGATGAGAGGAAATGGCCTCAAGTTGTGCCAGGGGAGGTTTAGATTGGATGTCAGGAAAAATTTCTTCACTGAAAGGGTTATCAAGCAGTGGAACAGGCTGCCCAGGGCAGTGGTGGAGTCACCATCCCTGGAGGGATTTAAAAGACACGTAGACATGGCACTTAGGGACATGGTTTAGTGGTGGACTTGGCAGTGCTAGATTTATGGTTGGACTCGCTGATCTTAAAGGTCCCTTCCAACCAAAACAATTCTATGATTGTACGAATTTCAAGCTGGAAACTCCAGTGGGTAGGATATGAGGTCTGTGTTCCAGCAGCTGGAGCAGGGCTGCAAACATCCTGGACTCCAGTGCCTGCGTGCAGGCAATGGGGAGACCATGAGGATCTGGGTGCAGGTGCTGGATAGAACGAGTGCCCAAGGCAGACCTGGGTCTTCTCCTAGAGAGACTGATGGGCTGGAGAAGGTTGATAGGCTCCTTCCTGCCCACTGTCAGCACAAGACTCACATGGTCCTGCTGACCACAGGCCTCAATGTGGCAAGAGCTGAGGAACTCGTGAAGGAACAGCATGGTGCAACTTGTCAAAACGGGCTCTAAGTCCTTGCTGGGCCTGGTTCTCCAGACTGTACCTGCATAGGTTGATCAGGATACACTTCTTCAGCTGCCACCAGCATCGAGTGGGCACCAGTGAGGACCCTCAGCTCCCTCCAGTTAGGGAAGCAGCCTCTGGAAGCAAGCCGTGTTGTAGAGGAAGAAGGTGGCCAAGGTGTCTGGGAGTCATGAGCAGAACCCAAGTGTGAAAGGAAACTGCTCTTGTTTTTGACAGAAAGAAAAGATCATCTGGAGTTGAAGTGTGGGTCAGATCTTAACTAGAGCCAATTCCTTCAGGTGCACTGGCTCAAACCAGGTCACTCACAGAATCACAGAATCACTGCTAACCCCCCCGCCTTCAGCTAATGTGCCTGTAGGGTGGTGGGATCTGCTGAGTGATGGCTGCTCATGGGTCCCTTGTCCCTCCAGTCTGGCCTCATGCAGAAGGGAAGCCACTCACAGCTGGAGCACATATGAAGCAGGGCTTCACGTGCAATCAGAGATTGACCCACAGTGACCCCCACCAGGAATAGAATCCGAGAACCATAGAATCATAGAATTGTTTTGGTTGGAAAGGACCTTGAAGATCAAGTCCAACCATCAACCCAGCACTGCCAAGTCCACCACTAAACCATGTCCCTAGGCACCACATCTACTGGTCCTTTAAATACCTCCAGGGACAGTGACTCAACCACTTCCCTGGACAGCCTGTTCCAATGTTTAATAACCCTTTTGGTGAAGAAATTTTTCCTAATATACAATCCAAACCTCCCCTGGAGCAAGGTGAAGCCATTTCCTCTGTAGCTGCAACCTTACAGTTATAGAATGATTCTGCTCGTGAACAGACCATCACCCTCGGTGATGTATATGGTTTCACTCTTCTGATACAGGTGGATGTATGTCATATGTACAGTTACTTACACTCTCCTCGTTCTTCACTTCCCCCTATTGAGAAACTTTTGCAAACAAAGTGCTGTGGTCAAAGTGGGTCTCGAGATGTGGGAAGACTGGTGCCATGGTTAAAGCCCAGCTGGCAACTGAGCACCACACAGCCACTTGCTCACCCTCCCCAGTTGGGATGGGGAAGAGAATTGGAAAAGTGAGGAAACTCGAGCATTGAGATAAAGACAGTTCAATAGGTAAAGCAAAAACCATGTGCAGAAGCGAAGCAAAACAAGGAATTCATTCACCACTTCCCATCGGCAGGCAGGTGTTCAGCCATCTCCAGGAAAGCAGGGCTCCATCACGCATGATCGTTACTTGGGAATACAAACGCCGTTGCTCCAAATGTCCTCCCCTTCCTTCTTCTTCCTCCAGCTTTATTTGCTGAACGTGACACCATACGGTATGGAATATCCCATTGGTCACTTGGGATCAACCGTTCCGGCTCTGTCCCCTCCCAACTTCTTGTGCACCCCCAGCCTACTCACTGGTGGGGTGGGGTGAGAAGCGGAAAAGGCCTTGACTCTGTGTAAGCACTGCTCAGCAGTAACGAAAACATCTCTATATTGTCAACACTGTTCTCAGCACAACTCCAAGACACAGCCCCAAACCAGCTACTGTGAAAAAGATTGACTATCCCAGCCATATCCAGCACAACTGGGTAAACGTCTCTGCGTGACAGCTCGTCACAAAGCTCTGAGATGAACCCCTCCCAAATCACCTTGTCTGATCCGCTCCATTTCGTTCCTTCTGCTACCCATGGGAAGAGAAATGTTTCCCATTCATGACTCATCATGTCCTAAGGTGGGTGACTATGTGCTCACTACGTAACAGATCTCTCTTCACTGACCACAGAAAAAGGCCTCAGATCAGATGCCTCATTTAGAGATTAGATGTGACCTTAGGTCTTAATGTAGTTTAAGTTAAGTTCAGGCCTAAGATTTTGACCTTAACTTAGACTATTGCATTTGGATTTATCTGTGCAGAGCACCTCTGAAAAGTCACAGAATCATAGAATCATAGATTGTTTTGTTTGGAAAAGAACTTTAAAAGCATCAAGGCCAACTGCTAACCCAGCACTGCCAAGTCCACCACTAAACGATATCCCTCAACACCACATCTACACATCTTTTAAATACCTCCAGGGATGGTGACTCCACCACTTTCCTGGGCAGCCTGTTCCAATGTTTGACAAACCTTTTGGGAAGAGATTTTTCCTGATATCCAATCTAAACCTCCCCTGGAGCAACTTGAGGCCTTTTCCTCTCGTCCTATCCCTTGTTCCTTGGGAGAAGAGACTGACACCGACCTCACTACAAGCTCCTTTCAGGTAGCTGTAGAGAGTGATAAGGTCTCCTCTCAGCCTCCTTTTCTCCAGACTAAGCAATTTCAGTTCCTTCAGCCGCTCCTCATCAGACTTGTGCTCTAGACCCTTCACCAGCTTCGTTGCCCTTCTTTGGACGTTCTCCATCACCTCAATGTCTGTCTTGTAGTGAGGGGTCCAAAACTGAACACAGGATTTGAGGTGCGGCCTGACCAGTGCCAAGTTCGGGGGTCTAATTTTCTTTCCATTGGCCCAGGGGACCATGTGTTCATCTGGAGGAAGGAAGATGGTCCATGGAAAGATGATTCTAGAGTGATTTCAGCTGTCCACATTAAGTGGGATGAGTTATAGCTCCTGAATAACTTTGGGGGTATTTTGGGGTTATTTGCTTCCTGCTGAATCAGAAGTGAGGCTAGGTGATGAGGTCAGGAGCAGGTATTGTATTAAAGAGAAGAGAGCCTCCCCTGTCAGGGAGCAGCAAGCTGGGAGGCGAGCTGGGAGCCAAGGGAGATGCCATGGCTGGCAGCATAGGTGCCTCTGCAGTCAGGCCCCAGCCGCACAGTATGTGAGCAAGGCAAGAAGGACAGGCCTGGGAACGGTGGTCTGCAGTCAAGCCAGGAAGTCAATCCATTGATCAGGATGAGGTTCGGGTCCAGTGATCACCAAGCAGGCCCACAGTGATCACAGAATCACAGAATGTTAGGGATTGGAAGGGACCTCGAAAGATCATCTAGTCCAATCCCCCTGCCGGAGCAGGATTGCCTAGACCATCTCACACAGGAACGCGTCCAGGCGGGTTTTGAATGTCTCCAGAGAAGGAGACTCCACAACCTCTCTGGGCAGCCTGTTCCAGTGTTCAGTCACCCTTACCGTAAAGAAGTTTTTCCTCATATTTAAGTGGAACCTCCTGTGTTCCAGCTTGCACCCATTGCCCCTTGTCCTGTCAAGGGATGTCACTGAGAAGAGCCTGGCTCCATCCTCATGACACTTGCCCTTTACATATTTAGAAACATTAATGAGGTCACCCCTCAGTCTCCTCTTCTCTAAGCTAAAGAGACCCAGCTCCCTCAGCCTCTCCTCATAAGGGAGATGTTCCACTCCCTTAATCATCTTCGTGGCTCTGCGCTGGACTCTCTCTAGCAGTTCCCTGTCCTTCTTGACTGAGGGGCCCAGAACTGGACACAATATTCCAGATGTGGCCTCACCAGGGCAGAGTAGAGGGGGAGGAGAACCTCTCTTGACCTACTAACCACACCCCTTCTAATACACTCCAGGATGCCATTGGCCTTCTTGGCCACAAGGGCACACTGCTGGCTCTTGGTCATCCTGCTGTCCACTAGGACCCCCAGGTCCCTTTCCCCTACGCTGGTCTGCAACAGGTCTGTCCCCAACTTGTACTGGTACATGGGGTTGTTCTTGCCCAGATGCAGGACTCTACACTTGCCCTTGTTACATTTCATTAAATTTCTCCCCTCCCAACTCTCCAGCCTGTCCAGGTCTCTCTGAATGGCTGCGCAGCCTTCCGTTGTGTCAGCCACTCCTCCCAATTTTGTGTCATCAGCGAACTTGCTGACAGTGCACTCTATTCCCTCATCCAAGTCATTAATGAATATATTGAATAGAACTGGTCCCAGTACCGACCCTTGAGGGACTTTGCTAGACACAGGCCTCCAACTGGACTCTGTCCCATTGACCACCACTCTCTGGCTTCTTTCCTTCAGCCACTTCACAATCCACCTCACTACCCGATCATCCAGACCACACTTGCTCAGTTTAGCTGCGAGGATGCTGTGGGAGACAGTGTCAAACGCTTTACTGAAATCGAGATAGACACATCCACAGCTTTACCATCATCTATCCACTGGGTTACGTCCTCATAAAAGGCTATCAAGTTGGTTAAGCATGACTTCCCCTTGGTGAAGCCATGCTGAATGCCCCTAATGATCCCCCTATCCTTGATGTGCCTAGAGACAGCACCAATGACAAGTTGTTCCATCACCTTTCCGGGGATGGAGGTGAGGCTGACCGGTCTATGGTTACCCGGGTCCTCCTTCTTGCCCTTTTTGAAGACTGGAGTGACATTCGCTTTCCTCCAGTCCTCAGGCACCTCTCCCGTTGCCCACGACTTAGCAAAGATGATGGAGAGTGGCCTAGCAATGACTTCCGCCAGCTCCCTCAGCACCCGCGGGTGCATCCCATCAGGCCCCATGGATTTATGGACGTCCAGATTGTTTAATTGGTCCCTGACCCAGCCCTCATCTACCAAGACAGATTCCTCCTCTATCCTGACTTCTTCTGGGGCCTCAGAGGTCCGGGGCTCCTCAGGACAGCCTCCAGCAGTATAGACAGAGGCAAAGAAGGCATTCAGTAACTCCGCCTTCTTTTTATCCTCTGTCTCCAGGGCCCCCACCTCATTCATCAGTGGGCCTACATTGCCTCTAGTGTTGGCTTTACCTGCAATGTATTTGAAGAAGCCCTTTCTGTTGTCCTTGTCCTCTCTTGCAAGGTTTAATTCCAAGGAGGCCTTAGCTTTCCTAGTTGCCTCCCTCCATCCTCTGACAACAGACTTATATTCCTCCCAAGTGGCCAGCCCCTCCTTCCATGATCTGTACACCCTCTTCTTCCACTTGAGTTTGCCCAGCAGTTCCCTGTTTAACCATGCAGGTCTCCTGGTACCCTTCCTTGACTTCCTACCTGCTGGGATGCTCTGATCTTGAGCTCAGAAGAAGCAGTCCTTGAATACTAACCAACTCTCTTGGGCCCCCTTACCTTCTAGTACCCTGTCCCATGGGATTTCCCCTAGCAATTGCTTGAAAAGGCCAAAGTTGGCCCTCCTGAAGTCCAGGGTTGTGATTCTGCTAGCTATTCTGTTCCTGCCACATGAGATCCTGAACTCTACCATCTCATGGTCACTACAACCAAGGCTGCCCTCAACCTTCACCGCTTCAACCAGACCCTCCTTGTTAGTGAGGATAAGATCCAGCAGCGCTCCTCTCCTAGTTGGCTCATCCACCATTTGCATCAGAAAGTTATCATCAACGCACTGGAGGAACCTCCTGGACTGAGGATGGCTGGCTGAGTAGGCCTCCCAGCAAATATCAGGGTAGTTGAAATCCCCCATGACAACCAGGCCCTGTAATTGCGAGACTGCTCTCAGCTGCCTGTAGAAGGCCTCATCACCCTCCTCTTCCTGATCCAGTGGCCTGTAATAGACACCCACAACAGTATCACCCCTGCCAGCCTGCCCCTTAATTCGCACCCACGAACTCTCAACTCGCTCCTGATCCGCCCCTGGACAGAACTCAATACATTCTAGCTGCTCGCTCACATAAAGAGCAACTCCACCACCTCTCCTTACTGGCCTGTCTTTCCTGAACAGGACATAGCCATCCATGACCACATTCCAGTCATGCGAGGCGTCCCACCAAGTCTCAGTAATTGCCACTAGATCATAGCCCCCCGACCGAACACGGATTTCCAACTCCTCCTGTTTATTCCCCATGCTGCGCGCATTGGTGTACAGGCACTTCAGGGAGCGAGCTGAGCACACCGATTTCACCCCAGGGGGATGGGAGGCCTCCTGGTCTACCTCAACACTAGAGCGTTGCCCCAGTGGTGCAAGCCCAGCTACTACCCCATCCCCCTTCGAGGGGCAGGATGAGAGGAAACGGTCTCAAGTTGCTCCAGGGGAGGTTTAGATTGGATAGCAGGACAAATTTCTTCACCGAAAGGGTTGTCAAACATGGGAACAGGCTGCCCAGGGCAGTGTTTGAGTCACCATCCCTGGAGGGTTTAAAAGTTGTGTGGATGTGGTGTTTAGGGACATGGGTTAGTGGTGGACTTGGCAGTACTGGGTTAACGGTTGGACTTGATGGTCTTCAAGGTCCTTTCTAACCAAAACGATTCGATGATTCTATGATGTCCCAGGGTCCCTCTCTCCATCTGCATTCAGTGGGGAGACAATGGAGTCTACTTGTCATGAGGGGCAAGTCAACACAGCTGCGAGGCATCATGCCCTCTTGCTCCCCTTGACCGAAAGGTGGAACAAAGGAGAACCCTGTGCACCTCTCCCCTATGACAGTGGAATCCTGAGCAGGACTCTAGATCCCTTTAGCCCCCAGCAAGTTAGGAACCTTGGCCTCTGGGAAAGGTTTGGGGTTCCTCTCTCCTCAACAGGCAGATCCTGGCACCCCTGATTCATCCTGCCCCACATTGCCAGTCTCCCCCGCTTGCAGGAGATGCCTTCTTTCACCCCACTGACCATTCATGGAGTCTGGAAGGAGAAGCTTTGGCTCATATCTCGTTGTAGTTCTGCTCCATGAGTTTGAAGAGTTCATGTCTCATTCCCCTGGCTCATTTCCTCTCTTCCTAAGAGGGCAGCTCAGGGCTTTCATCCCCACAGGGCTTCACTTGCTCAGTGCTCACTGTGCAACACAAAGAGAGAGTCGAGCTGCAGCAGGAACCTTCAGGAGACTCTTCTATAAACCCAGGAGGCACTTCAGAGCTGGTGACATTCAAGTGCTGCTGACGACTCACAGAAAGAGATGCTGAGAGAAGAGTGCAAGGGCAGAGCCATGACTAAGTCACGGGTCAGGATCTGCAGGTAGAGTCAGACAGGGGAGGATGGAATGGGGAAGAGGCAGAGGATGGCACCCAGACCTCGCCTTTCATCCTCCATTGCCCTCAAAGGAAACGTTGTCACATCAGGTTGGGGATTACAGGTAGGTGCTGGATTTGCTGAGGCAGGTGTGCTTAATATGCCATGGCTCTTTGCACGGTGACAACTATGAAGTGAGCCCATGTGTCTTGGTGCTGTCCTGCCCTGTGTGTCTTCTCACTCCAGCTCACTCTTTCCTCTAGATACCCTCTCTGTGTCCTTGACACTGCTGAACAGAGCTACAGGCAGCGTGGTCGTCGGTGCAGAGTCAGAGCTGTGGGGCATGAGTGAATGGGCACTCTCACACCTCGGAGGACATGAAGAGGTTGGGGCAGAGAGTATATCAGCGTGCCAATACCTGTCCCTTAATTTCTCAACTCTCTTCATCTCTATCTCTTTCTTCATCTTGCTTGTATCTTAGGGATTGATCTCAGTCCCTCAGCTATCTCACAGCTGACTATCAGCCATCTACATGGGATGTGTTTTACAGAGAGCCGTGACTCTCAGGCACCCTCCCCACGGAAGCACCTTCAGGAATACAGCATCCCAGTGTGGGTGAGGTCAATCAGGAACAAGGCATCCCAGTGTAGGTGGGGTGAATCAGGAACAAGGCATCCCGGTGTAGGTGGGGTGAATCAGGAAGAAGGCATCCCAGTGTGGGTGGGGTGAATCACTGAGTAAAAAGGCTCCTCCATCCCAGGAACTCTCTGCACTGTCTAGGTGCCTGCCTTGGCCATCTCCAACTCGCTGTAAAAGGTATAAAATTTGAGACAGGGAATCATCAGGGACAGTGTCTTGTCTGACCCGAGTGTTGTGAAAGCCCAAAGAGGAGGCGGGTGCAAAGTGCTCTCTTGATCAGCCACGGACGTTCCCTGGGCAGGTGATCAGGCATGTGTCAGGCATTCACTGGAAACCTGTGCTTGATCATGATCCTGCACTGCCTCAGCCCCACACACCCTCGGGGCACTCCTCTGTCTTCACTGCAGTGCTGAACAGGAAGCCCTGGGAAAGATGGGAATACTGAGGTCCAGGAGCTGTGCTGCTGCAGGGACGCAGCCCAAATGCGCTCAGAAATGGAAGGTGAGGAGCAAAAGATGTTCAGCAAATGATCATCACCCCTGTCCTTTTCCCCTTCTCCTTGTGCAACATCACTTTCCTCACTTGGCTTAGACAGCTCAGGTACCTCTTCTCTGGAATTCAGGTTTCCCTGCCCAAGTTCACATCTGCTTGTAAGTCTCCTCACAGACTCTTTGCAGTGTCTTCAACTATCAGGATGGTATCTCCTGGCCACTCTTGGTCAGTGGAAAGAGATGGACTGTCCAGGGACAGAATTATCAGAAAGCGTTTCAGGGAGTTGAGACCACTAATCCTGTTCAGTGTCCATTTTTCCTCAGTGTGAAGAAACTGTCTGTGGCATGATGTGTTCCCCAAAGGCTTTTCTGCATGATGGGGCTTTTCTGTCTGGCCCATCTTTCTGTTCCTGGCAAGAAGGACCTGTGCTGAGTATGACTTCGTGTGTCGTAATCTAATGTGAGCAAATAAACATTCTTTTTCATTCCACAGAAACAGGCACCTCAATGCAGCAACTCATCTCTCTAATCAGAGGAGGTTCTTCTCAGAAGAGCGGTTTGGCCCTCTCGAAGAACCTGTTCCTGCCCTTTAACTAGGAATAATGCCCCTAAACCACCTGTGAATTCAGTCAAATGAGGGAAAACCTCCATGTTGTTTCTGTCAGTGGCTTCTTCCCAATTCCTTTTTACAGTAAACACAGAAGTGCATGCCCTTCCTCAGGGTCCCTTCCTGCTAAGCGGGGCAAAGAAGGTCCTCCATGGAGAAAAAGGAATGGAACAACCAGACATCACCAGTGGAGTTCCTCCTGCTGGGACTGAGTAATGTCCCCAAGCTTCAGGTGCCTCTCTTTCTCCTCTCTCTCATCATCTACATGGTGACCATGTTTGGCAACATCCTCATTGTTGTGCTGGTCATCGCCGATCAGCATCTTCACACTCCTATGTACGTCTTCCTGGGGAATTTTTCCAGTGTGGAAATCTGCTATACCTCCACTCTCCTGCCCAGACTTCTGGCCAGCTTCCTAACCAGAAACAGAACCATTTCTGCTCCAGGCTGCATGACGCAGTTCTTTTTCTTTGGCTGTTTTGCAGGCACCGAGTGTTACCTGCTGGCCACCATGTCCTACGATCGGTACTTGGCCATATGTCAACCCCTGCTCTATGCAAGCCTCATGAACTGGAAGGTCTGTGTCCAGCTGGCGGCTGGGTCTTGGCTAGCAGGATTACTAATGTCTGCCATAGTCACTGGACAATTTTCCAAGTTACAGTTCTGTGGTCCCAATGCAATTGACCACTTCTTCTGTGACTTTGCCCCGTTGCTAGAGCTTGCCTGCAGTGACACCATGGTGCTTAGGCTGGTTACTTTCGTAATCTGCTTTCTGGATGTAGTCTTCCCATTTGTATTCACACTGGTGTCCTACATCTGCATCATAGCTGCGATCCTAAGGATCCCAACCACCATGGGGAGGCAGAAGGCCTTCTCCATCTGCTCCTCTCACCTCATTGTGGTCACTGTTTTCTATGGTACCCTCATTGTTGTCTATATGGTACCCAGAACAGCCTCACTGAGACAGCTCAATAAAGTGCTATCCTTCTTCTACACCATCCTCACACCCATGGTCAATCCACTCCTCTACAGCCTGCGGAACAGGGAAGTCAAGGGAGCTCTTGGAAATGCACTCAGAAAAACTGTGGCCTGCATCGAGAGCTCATGCTAGTTGTGATCCACCAGGAATAAACAGGTTGTGTCTGTGTCAAGTGTGGACAACTCATAAGTGCATATTTTTGTGTACCAGGTATATCCGTAGAAGTGCAGAATCTTGGGACTGTTTGGGGAATGAGAAGTGGGAAAAGACAATTTGTGTCTTAAAGAAATGTAGGTCTGGTGTCGAAGAGTGTAAAAAAATTCTCTTTCTTCTTTCTTTAAAGTAAACACATCTGTGATCCTGCAAGGGGGAGCTGTTGCAACACCACAGCTGCCCAGGAGTGGGAGAAAACTTATCTAAACATGCTGTTTTCAATTACCCAGCCGAGCTGAGGAGTGGGATTCCTGCGTGTCTGGAATTCCTCTTGGCATCTCCATACTGACAGTGAGAAGTGAGCAGCTGCATCAAGCCCTTCCATTGGACATGCCTAAATCTGAGTAGATGAATCCCATCCCTCACGTTCCCTGGGCTTTCTAGCAGAGGAGAACTGTGAAAGCTAGTCTGAGAGGGTCAGCCCCTCCGAAAAAAATGTGTAGATCCTTCTGCAGAAGAGCAGTACACAAGCTGGGTCTCGGTTTCCCTATTGTTTAACACAGAAATCATTACTTGCCCCTTCTTTCCTTCTCCTAATCCGATCCCCCTCTAACTCCCCCAATGTAATTGCTTATTTGTTTCCCACTGGCTACCTTAGATATTGCAAACTGAGTCCTCCTATTTTCTTCTTTCTTGCAAAAGAGAGCAAGGTCAACTCCTGGGGCATGTGCCAGATACACTGGACTCCTCGCTGTACTTTGGTTCAAGCTGACTAAGGAGCAAGAGGCCGCACGCCCTGTGGTGAACCTGTGAGCTGGAAAGCCCCTGGTCACGTACAAGGCAGTGAAGGTGTCTTGAAAACCATTTTGAAAGGTGGTTTCAAAACCCAGAAGTGCAAGATAACCCAAGTACAGAACAAGATACCAGAGCTAAAATGAAGACCTCTGTCTTGTCTGTACTATTGACTAACAGCCAACTACACTCTATAAATATTACCATCAGGATGGGCCCAATTGGAGCTCTCCCTGAGTTGCAGCTGGACTGCAGGCCAGGCGACTCTCCCCTTAAGCAGGGATGCCTCTCAAGGTTTGAGACTCCTTACCTGAGACTAAGAGATCCTTCCTTACCCAAGGCAGAGAGATCCTCTACCTGCGACAGATCCTCAGTAAGTGACTGACAGCATGCGGAATTAATACTAATGGAACATTACTAATCCATGTAACTACTCCATATTATTACAAACATTGTATAAATAATTCCACTAGGCATAAACTGTTGACTAAGATTGGATCTAGCTGCACCTAGGGCTCCATAAGGAGTTTAGAAAGCAAGGGGGTCCACTCTGGAACTCATGATTCAACATGAGGTCTTCCTTACTCTTGCATCTCCTGTGTGAATCATTCTATCTCAATTCTAACTTAATTTTCCTTTGTACGTTTCTTCCATGCAGTAATTAATAAGGTGAACCTTGCCATCAAACTTATGGAACCTCGTCAAACCACTGTTAAACTTTGTTAAATTCCATCAGATTTATTGAACTCCATCAAATTATGATTTTACTTCAATAAAACATATTGCTCCTTCTTTCTTTTGAGTCAATTAGGTTCCACTCATCCATGATAGGACTCCCTGATGACTGGCAGCACCCAAATATTGCATGCACCTTTTAAAATTGTGTCATTCCTCAGGGGCTGGTATTGGGACCGGCGCTGTTTAACGTCTTTGCCGGCAACATGGACAGTGGGATGGAGTTGCACCCTCAGCAAGTTTGCCGATGACACCGAGCTTTGTGGTGCAGTCGACACGCTGGAGGGAAGGGATGCCATCCAGAGGGACCTGGACAGGCTGGAGAGCTGGGCCTGTGCGAACCGCATGAAGTTCAACAAGGCCAAGTGCAAGGTCCTGCATGTGGGTCAGGGCAATCTCAAGCACAAATACAGGCTGGGCAGAGAATGGATTGAGAGCAGCCCTGAGGAGAAGGACTTGGGGTGATGGTTGACGAGAAGCTCATCATGAGCCAGCAATGTGCGCTCGCAGTCCAGAAGGCCAACCGTGACCTGGGCTGCATCAAAAGCAGCGTGGCCAGCAGGTCGAGGGAGGGGATTCTGCCCCTCTACTCCGCTCTCGTGAGACCCCGCCTGGAGTAATGCCAGGTTGACCCACCTGGACCCCACCATGTCCAGCTCTGGGGCCCCCAACATAAGAAGGACGTGGACCAGTTGAAGCAAGTCCAGAGGAGGGCCACGAAGATGATCAGAGGGCTGGAGTGCCTCTCCTATGAAAAGAGGCTGAGAGAGCTGGGGCTGTTCAGCCTGGAGAAGAGAAGGCTCCGGGGAGACCTTCTAGCAGCCTTCCAGTCCCTGAAGGGGGCCTACAGGAAAGCTGAAGAGGGACTTTTTACAAGGGCACATAGTGATAGGATGAGGGGGAATGGCTTTAAACTGAAAGAGGGGAGATGGAGATTAGAGGGTGGTAAGGTACTGGTAGAGGTTGCCCAGAGAAGCTCTGGATGCCCCCTTCCTGGCAGTGTTCAAGGCCAGGCTGGATGGGGCTTGGAGCAACCTGCTCAAAGCAAGTAATCGTAAAACATTTCTTCCTAACATCTGGTCTAAATCTACCCTCTTTCAATTTAAACCCCTTGCCTTTTGTCCTGTCACTACAGGCCCTGATAAAAAGTCTCCCTCCATCTTTAGTATAAGCCCTCTTTAGGTATTGAAAGGCTGCAAGAAGGTCTCCCCGGAGCCTTCTCTTTTCCAGGCTGAACAACCCCAACTCTCTCAGCCTTTCCTCGTAGGAGAGGTGTTCCCACCCTCTGATCATTTTTGTGGCCCTCCTCCAGACCCGCTCTATCAGGTCCACGTCTGTCTTGTACTGGGGATCCCAGAACTGGATGCGGTGCTCCAGGTGGGGTCTCACGAGAGCAAAGAAGGGGAGTATCACAAATATGTATATTGGGGCTTGCCCTGACCTTGGCCTTGTTGAATTTCCTCAGGTTTGCATGGACCCACTCCTCAAGCCTGTCAAGATCCCTCCGGATGGCATCCCTTCCCTCGAGTGAATCAACTGCCCCACTCAGCTTGGTGTCGTATGCAAATATTCTGGATGAAGAACTTCCTGGAAAGAGATAAAATGAAAGGTTGAGTCTGGGCGACAGCTGCCCCATGGCCATGAGGTAAGGTATTCGGTTCAGACAGCTACCTGAACATCATTTGGTACGCTGTAGGCTGCTTTCTGGACCTGCACTAGGCAGTAGCCAGGTTTCTCAGCAGGGTTGTCCATTTCCCTTTCCAGCAGTAGCCACGTTTCCCTGTTCAACATTCATGGGTGCCAAAATATCTGTTCAGGACACACTTTTTGTTGAGAAGATCTCCCTGAGGCACCCCTGTACTCTTTGAGTCCCAAGGGCTTGTGTAAGTCTTCTGGTGGAGACAATTTATTGCCCACGTTTGTATTGCAGATGCTTGGGGAGCACCATTACCAAGCAGGAAGCAAGAGATTTTGTCCCAGGACAAGATCTGATGAAGGAAATTGCAGCTTAAAGCTGCAGAGTTATTGCCCCACATAAAAGCTGTTTGATAAATGCCCATGCAAAAGTAAAGCATTCAATTTGAGCGACTTTTAGTCTCAGCTTTAAGATTTCACAGAATCACACAGAATCAATGAGGTTGGAAGAGCCCTCTGGGCTCATCGAGTCCAACCGTTGCCCTGACACCACCCTGTCAACTAGACCATGGCACTAAGTGCCATGTCCAGGCTTTTCTTAAACACATCCAGAGATGGTGACTCCACCACCTCCCTGGGCAGCCCATTCCAATGTCTAATGACCCTTGCTGAGAAGAAATGCTTCCTAATGTCCAACCTGAACCTCCCCTGGCGAAGCTCGAGGCTATGTCCTCTTGTCCTATCAGGACATCCTTCCTCAGCTGAAATGCATCAACCACTTTTCAACCACAGGAAGTTTTCCCATGATGCCAGTGTGGATGTTTCCAGCCCATGTACTACACTCACGAAAGAAAATATTGATCTTCCTCACTACCTCCATGACACTGTTCTGCCTAGTAGACTGTGTGTATTGACTCTCAGTACTTTTTCACACGTTTCCATATGTCCTGCTTAAGCTGACCACTTTTAAAGTCCAGCAGACTGCCTGGACATATGTGTTTTCCGGTGTCCATCCAGTTTTGCTCCTGCCTTTACTCTCTGTCCATTCAGACACCTCTCGGCTACCCAGGTGCTGCTCTGAGCTTCAGGCAGTTTAAAGCTTGCCACATCTTTCCATAGTCTGACTGATGGTTTCTTTAGCCAGTTCTTCAGTTGTGTTTCTACCTGTTGTGCACAGTGGAAGATGGACTCCAGAGGAGGCAACTTGGACTTCATAGGCAGCTGAGGAATGTGTTTTATTTTTTACTGAGGTATTCCTTTCTTTTTTACTTCTTTTTTTTATCTTGTCAAGTAAGAAACATCCTTATATGACTGTGCGCAGCTGGTTCTCCAAACAGAGCAGGTGGAAATCAGTGGGAATGAGCTGAATCATTCTGCTGCAGACTTGAGTGGAAAAAGCTTAGAATAGAGAAAGCACTAAGGTGGCCAGTGACAGAACTGTCAGGGTGGGGTGTATGTGTGGAGATAACACCACATGATATGGACACCGCCCTTGTGTTTCTGACAGAATTGGATCTTATTTTTCCTACATATGCCAAATTCATCAGGAGACGCTCTGGATCAATATCAATTGGAGATTGCTGACAGCACTGGTTCCGTAACAGAAAAATACAGAAAGCTGAAAAAAAAAAAAAAGAAGTCCTATTTTACTGGTATTTATTACTGACTTTGTCTCTGGCTGACTTCTGAAATCTCTCTAATCATCCAGACAAGACTTTAAGACTTTATGAAAATGATGCCCAGTGACTTGGCTTGTTCGGGTGTTTTGCATGTTCATGAGCCCTCTGGTGCCAAGTTCCTGAACTGCAGATCCTGAAAGATTGAAGAAGCCTCTAGAGAAGTGGAAGGGAGAAGTAAACCTCACGTTTCTGAGGACATTGAGGGCCCCACTGAGGGCTGTCACTGACAAAGCTGTGAAGGGAATGACTGGCCAAGGTGTCCATCCCCAGGGGCTCTTTAAGCAAAAACTTGAAGCCACTGTGGTTACGGGTGGCAAAGGCAATGTGGAGGTGGCTCTGATGCCATGGAGGCCCTTGATGTTTGTTTAGCACCAGAATAACCAAGCCCTAACTTCCAGGGCCTGGTAAAGAAGATAATTTCCCTCACAGATTCTTCAGGGCTCTGCCTGGGGTCAGTGTGAGAGACTCTGTGTGTGTGTGTGTGTGAGGAGGGGTGGGTTTGGTGCCAAGTGCTGTTGACTTAACCACAAACCTGTGGTTTTCCAGGAATTTGGCAAAGCCTGTGAGTTCCCCATAACCTCTCCAGCTTCTTCCCTAACCCTGCTAATGGTCCTCACCCACCTAAGATGTCACTGTGCCAAATTTAATGCACCCTCAATTAGGCTCCATAGCTCAGCACTGCACTGAAAATGGCAGGAACTGTGGGTTAAGTGTGTGAATACGCAGATTTGAGAGTGGGTAATGAATAGAAAAACACTATGGCTGAGCCATGATAGAAGTAACACAGAAGGAAGATGGCACAGCTACCTATTAAGGAATACTCATATGTCTGATGCCAAGAACTCAACCGCTGTATCTGATCTTTCCAAAAGGTTAACCCAGTAACACAGGATTCCAAATGACATGTTAACACCATCCATTTAAAGGAAAAGGTGAAAAAGAAGGTAAAAATATGTGCTCAAATTATGAAGCTCTTCCGTTCTTTATTAAAAAAATAAATGGGTTAAAAAAATGGAATCAACTTTGATGAACAGCTCACACGAAGGAAACTGTGAGCACTGATTGGAGAACTGCTGATGAAATGGGTAAAAGAAGGAAACAGAATCCCGTTGAGGAGATCCTTAGTTGAGGGGGAATCAAATATTGACTCAAACGAAGGTATTATGAGCAGCATGGGGAAGGGGGTGATGAACTCTCAGCAGGTTTAAGGCAGTGTGCTAACTCTGTCTTAGTCAATGTGCCATTTCCTAAATCCAGGGCCCAGGTATTCAACCCTCTGCTCATGCACCCACATAGCACTGGCCTTAGTTGGAAGAATGGAGCTCCAGTTGCCCCAGGCCTTGTAAATGAATGTGTAACATGGACTAACAGCATTCATAGTGTTGATCCAGGACTGCCTCTCGGTAATGAAGAAAAGGTCTCAAACTCATCCTCAGTGCTGCAGTGTGGCTGAGCCATAATCACAGTCCTCCCCATATGGAGGCCCACAAAGGGACATCATCCAGACCTACAGGTTGGGGCCCACATAAAGCAGTGGCTCAGCGATTCTGATCCACTGGCAAGAACAGAGCTTGCTCCAGTTTCACGAGCCTGTGAGACAATAAACCCCAGCCCTAACCCAACTCTTACTGAACCCTAACCCCAGCCATTAACCCCCTACCCTACCCTAGCCATAACTTAACCCTACACTAACCATAACCCTGACTTTAACTTAAATCTTACCCTAACCATTGCTCCATCCTAGCCCTACCCCAGCCCTAGTCATAACTCTCAACTCCATCCTAGCCCTACCCCAGCCCTAATCATAACCCTCAACTCTAACCAGGGTTACTCTTTGTCCATTTTCTTCATTTGTTTCTCATCTATCACCATATAATCTATATAATTAAATCTCACCTGAACAAGAAAGATAAGTTTTTTTCTCTGTATGACCAAAAAGCAGTCATTCTGGCTCAAGGATTCTGTTCTGTCCTCTCCTTACAAACCTTTCTGCAGCAAGCAACCCCTGTTAGATTTCCAAATATGCATGCGGATCTGGGTCAACCCTAACCTTAGCCTTACCCTAAATGATCAGTAACCCCAACCTGAAGTCTAACCTTAACCAGCCATAAACCTAACTCCAGCTCTAATTTAAACCTGAACGTGAGCCCTAGCTAACCCTAACCTAACACTTATCCTAAGCCATCTTGCAATGCCAACAGCACCTGTGTGATGACATTGGTAATATCATATCAGGCAATGATTATCATTGTAAGCGCATCAGATAAAAAAAAAAAAGAAACAACAAATACATCTGGGCATAATGGGAGCGCAACTGGGATGGACAGAGGAACAAACTGATACACCTTATGAGTGCTTGCTCAAGGCCTGAGCAGCTGCCTCCTGCTTCCTCGTGGTCTGGAGGCTGTAGACACCACTCTGTGTCACCCAAGTCAGACTCTTGGGTCAGATGAACCATTGTTCAGTTCTCATAGACTATATTCGTTGTTTCTCCATTGACTCTAACAAGAACTTAGTTACCTTAGAAGGTGTTGGTCTCTCCTCCCAAGTAACAAATGATAGGATGAGAGGAAATGGCCTCAAGTTGTACCAGGGGAGGTTTAGATTGGATAGCAGGAAAAATTTATTCACCGAAAGGGTTATCAAACATTGGAACAGGCTGCCCAGGGGAAGTGGTTGAGTCATCATCCCTGGAGATATTTAAAAGACGTGTAGATGTGGTGCTGAGGGACATGGTTTAGTGGTGGGCTTGGCAGTACTGGGTTAATGGTTGGACTTGATGATCTTAGAGGTCCTTTCCAACCAGAAAGATTCCATGATTCTATGATTCTACCTAGATATCCAGGCTGTGGATAGCGTATTTCTCATGCCATGACCTCTTGGAGTAGCTCTACTGACCCCAGTCTCTCTCCATATTTACAATCCTACAGCTCTGACAGGAGGAAATCATCCTGCAGTACCTGCATTTGTCCATGGATGCTCCAAGCCACAGTACTTGTTCTTCGTAACCTTTCTGACTCTTTGGTCTTTTGGTGAGAGATTATATTGTTGTCTTAATCTTGACTTTGTTGGGTAACCCAAAGGGACAGATTGGGGGCTGTTGAGTTATATGTAGGGTTTCAGAGAAATCAGGGAGTGCATTAACCTCACACAATGGCAGGAGATACTTTCCTCTGGAAGGGGTTATTTGTACTATTGGCTACAAAGCTAGCCAAGGCAACTGTGGTAAGAATCAGTCAACCAGTTTTTATGCCTTGGGATGAAATTAATCTGTGCAATTACAGAGATCTGCCATGTAGTGACATGACACAGTCCTTTTTTTCTTCTCATGCATACACCTCAAACACAAGCTTTGTCTCCAGGCCCTTTCTGGGTGTGAACCAGCATGCAGACAGCACAAACAGTTGGAGTTCAACCTCTCAGGGCCAACTGCATCTAACATGGGGCACAGGAACAGGTTGGAACCCAGACAAGTGGAGGTGCAGAGAAGTCTTTTCTATTGCTGCATAGTAAAATTAAACCAGATTGAACTGGCTTATTTTCTGCTTCTCTGTTTTTTTTCTTCCCCCACAAGTTCAGTGGTTTTCCTTCGAGCAGCTAAACCTCATTTCTTGGTTTCTCCATTTTTTAAGGACATAGAGTTGTGTTGGAAGTTGCTAATCAGGCAACACCCACAGTTCTGACAGTCTTTCTAATATTGTTCCTGGTGCTGTGGGTGTCTGGGAAGGAGCAGTGGCAGCACCAGCATCCCCACCTTCTCTCCTGAGGCTGCTTATTAACTGGCTTATAACCAGGTGCGAGTGGCAGAGCGGTGTCCAGAGCACGACATCCAGGTGGTTTCCAGCGGAATGACAGAGAGGAAAAGAGGTCACCACTGCCTCCTGCAGCATCACAGACTGAGGAGCATGTTCCTGCCTGTTGGCTCCTGACAACAGTAAATTCCTTTTGGCATGCCCTGAAATGCTGAGATAGTTTGGCAGCACAGCTACACCAGAAGTCGTCTGTCCAGCTTGACCGGGCTCACTGGAATGGGCTTCCTTCAGCTTCAAGAAATGCTGCCCGTCAGATAGTCACCATATGAGAAGTGTTCGGGCAATCTCCTGTTAGCAGAGCTAGTCTGAACTGTGCCCTGCCTCTGATTTTGTGAAGTGCTGGGGTGTCTGGAAGTTAAAAAGAATAGGCTGTAGGTTTGAGGGTGTTTTGAAATCAGCAGCAAATACTGGTATGTGGAGAATCTGCCTGTATAGGGTTACTATTTAAAATAAATGTGGGTATCTCACAGTTTTTCAGAAAATAAAAAAAAAAAATTCATTTTCCTGCACATTCATATGTGTAAGCAGGTAAATTAGGAAATCATCGTGCTCACTTTTCCCTCATGTGAGCTCTAATTTGATCTTGGAGATTTTGAATGGCACCTTTATGAGAGGTGAAAAAAACCTCTCTGAGAGAGAAAAAACTCAGAGAAAAGGGCAGGAATAGCTTAAAAAAAACCCCAAAATATTAATACCACAGGTTTTTGTGAATTCAGATATTTCTCTTGAGAAAACCATCTTGCGTGTGTCACTTGGCTAATCTGAATGTTTTTATCCTTTTTTCTAACCTGCTGTTCTCATCAGTAATACAGTAGATCTTAAGAAGACTTCTTGAAGAGAGTTAGCAAAAGCTGGAGAGACGCAGCCAGCATCCACAATCCTGTCTCCCTGGAAGAGGACATGCCTTCCCCATATCAAATGGACATTCTTTAACATCTGTCAGCAGAGTCTCTTCTTCACAAGAAGCAACTTGCTAGTGTGGAGCTGCTCGCTTGTGGCTCACATCCTTCGAGCGTGCTCAGCAAGAAGCCTTTGTGCTCTGGGAAGGTAAGAAATGCATAGGGAAGGCTCAGTTCCCCAGACAGCAACAGCATTGCTCAGCTTCTGTGAGGGCTTGCAGGGGACTGGGAAGCATTGGGTTGGGATCAGAGCGAGTGAACACTTGGTCAGATCTGTGAGCTACCAGAAATCCAAGTGACAGAGCAGCAAGGTTAGGAATGGTGAAGTAGACAGGATTCATTCAGAAGTTATAAAAGCTTGACCTGTTCAGGGAAACTGGGTGTCTTGAGGAGATAATCTACTTTTAATCATCACTTTCGTTATGTGCCTGAAAACTGCATGAGCAGTTGTTAGATTGTTTGCTTAAAAATGTCTTTTAGCACCCTGAAACCTGTGATTTATGCATTAATGGCTGCTTATCCACGGTGTAAAAATATCCCATGGACGCATCGTTGTTACTGGGTTCATTGGCAGATAGAAGCCTGTTTTACTTCTGATGGGATTTACCATTCAGCCATGTAAAAATGAATCATTCAGATCTAAGGGAGTCTCCCACATCTCTCTGTGTGGACACAGCTTCAGGGGATGATGTCTTATATGTGAAGAGAGCTGGGATGAATCTCTCTCACTAAGGTCTAAGAATCAGGTCATGCCTTGCCTTGCCTTGCCTTGCTACTTTTCTCCCTTTTCACCCTTTTCCTCCTTTTCACCCTACTTCATGTTCTTACATTAAATGCAGCTCTTTCAAGATCTGGACAAGGAATGTAAGCAAGACTGTTCTTAAGGGGGTTACTCTTTATCCATTTTCTTCATTTGTTTCTCATCTATCACCATACACTCTATATAATTAAATCTCACCTGAACAAGAAAGATAGGTGTTTTTTTTTATCTGTATGACCAAAAACCAGTCATTCTGGCTCAAGGATTCTGTTCTGTCCTCTCCTTGCAAACCTTCCTGCAGCAAGCAACCCATGTTAGATTTCCAAACATGCATGCAGATGTTGGTCAAGCTCACCTAATCAAGCAATTACATATATGCTGACGTTTATAATGTTTCTCTAGGGTTGAGTTGTATGTAATTTTGGACAGGCCATCAGCATCCTCTAAGAGCCTGTTGTTTGGATTGCTCTGTGCAGGAAAAATGCCCCAAAGAAAAAGCTTAGAGAATCACACCACTGGGCCTGGATTCATTCTTCTGGGACTTTCTGACCACCCCAGCCTGCAGGGCTTGTGCTTCACGGTATTCCTGGTCATCTACCTCATGGTCCTCATCGGGAACAGCCTGATTGCACTCATCACAGTGGTGGAATCAAGCCTCCACAGCCCCATGTATTTCTTCCTGAGGAACTTGTCCTTCCTGGAGATCTGCTACACATCAGTCACTCTGCCAAAAATGCTGGTGGCTTTCCTGATGGAAGATGGCAGGATCTCCTTCCTTGGCTGTGCTGCCCAGCTGTATTTCCTGGTTTTGCTGGGCAGCATCGAATGCCTTCTCCTGGCTGCCATGGCCTATGACCGCTATGTAACCATCTGTGACCCCCTGCACTATACCCTCATCATGAATGGGGAGCTCTGTGTCAGACTGTTAGTGGGGTTGTGGCTGGTTGTTGTACCAGTGCAAGTAGGACAGACGTATCAGGTGTTCACTTTGCCCTTCTGTGCATCCCATGACCTTCGCCACTTCTTCTGTGATGTGCCCCCTCTGCTGGAACTGGCCTGTGCAGACACTTTCTGGAACCACGTGACGCTGTACACCATCATCCTGGTTTTTGCAATCCTTCCCTTCTCCTTGATAGTCATTTCTTACACTAAAATTATCAGGGCAATTCTGAAAATGCCTTCTGTTCTGGGCAGACACAAAGCCTTTTCTACCTGCTCCTCACACCTTGGTGTGGTCATTCTCTTCTACGGCTCTGCCACGGTTGCCTACTTAAAGCGACGCTCAAGGGACTCTGCAGACACTGACAAATACCTTGCCCTGTTTTACACAATTGTGACCCCTGTGTTTAACCCTCTCATCTATAGCCTGAGAAATAAGGAAGTGAGAATTGCCCTGCAGAGATTCCTGTGGAGAAAGTGATATGACAGAGAAGTTAAAATAGTCCCAAAGAGTAATAAAAGTCTTGGTGAGGTATGTGGTTGCCTGATCATAGGCATCCCATCTTTGGTCAAACAAAATCATGTGTTCTGCATGCCTTTGATCCTCCTCAAGAAGGGAAGTGGTCTCCTGAGGCATTCCTGTTACGTCATGCTCCATCTAGGTATCTTTGTACTCTAGAGCACCTTCAGTGCCCCTAAAGGGTTTAATGCAAATAACTACTTCAAGCTGTGTCTGAAGAAGGTCACCGTTAAAGGGAAACAGTCAAAGCATAGACAGTAGTCAAGTGGGGTCTAGAGGGTAACACACATGAAGAAGAGATGACTACCCTCAGCTTTGAGAAATCACTAGCTGGACCCCACAGATTATCCACAGTGTCTCTTCAGTGGCAGACTTAAGACAGCGAAGAAAAGTTAAAAGACATAAAGGTCACCTTCCCCTGGTGTGGTGTCTTGCACTGAGCTATGTAACTCTTGACTAATTTGACATAAATGGGAAGAAGAAGAAAGAAAAGACCAAGGAGACAATCCAGCACTGCAGTAGGAGACAATCCAGCACTGCAGTAGGGTCCCAGTTGTGGAGTTTCTGTTCTTGGAGATTTTTACCACCCAGATCAATACCACCCAACCTGCCAAAGCTGTGAGTAACCCGGCCTGAATTCAGTGGGCACCGTGCTTTGAGCAGGAAGGTGGACTGGAGACTTCCCAAGGTCTGTTCCTATCTGAGTGGTGTCCTGAATCTAGGACAAAATCTTTTCCAAACAGACCTGTGGGTCAGTGGCTGAAAAGAGATCCAGACTGATTTTCCAGCCTTGTTTCAGTGTCGTGCTCAGAAAGAGGTGGATCATCTTCCAGGTTCTCCCTGTGTCTCTCTGATTATGGCAAAGTGAGCCTGGACCTTAATCTGAGATACCTGATGGCTGGTGTGATAGAATCACAGAATCAAAGAATTGTTTTGGTTGGAAAGGACCCTTAATGTGACACTAAATATAGAACCATAGAACCATAGAATGGTTTGGGTTGGAAGGGACCTTAAAGAACAACTAGTTCCAACCCCCCTGCCACAGGCAGGGACACCTTCCTCTAGACCAGGTTGCTCAAAGCCTCAACCAATCTGGCCTTAAACACTGCCAGGGAGGGGGCAGCCACAGCTTCTCTGGGCAACCTGGGACAGGGTCTCACTACCCTCACAGTAAAGAATTTCTTCCTAATATCTAATCTCAATCTACCCACTTTCAGTTTAAAACCGTTCCCCCTCGTCCTGTCACTACTTGCCCTTGTCAAAAGCCCCTTTCCTGCTTTCCTGTAGGCACCATTCAGGTACTGGAAGGCTGCTAGAAGGTCTCCCCAGAGCCTTCTCTTCTCCAGGCTGAAAAGCCCCAGCTCTCTCAGCCTGTCTCCATAGCAGAGGTGCTCCAGCCCTCTGAGCATCTTCGTGGCCTCCTCTGGACTCGCTCCAACAGCTCCATGTCCTTCTTGTGTTGGGGGCCTCAGAGCTGGACGCAGTACTCCAGGTGGGGTCTCACAAGAGCGGAGTAGAGGGACAGAATCACCTCCCTCGCCCTGCTGGCCATGCTGCTTTTGATGCAGCCCAGGATACGGTTGGCTTTCTGGGCTGCAAGCGCACATTGCTGGCTCATGGTGAGCTTCTCGTCAACCATCACCTCAGGGCTGCCCTCAATCCATTCTCTGCCCAGCCTGGATTTGTGCTTGAGATTGCCCCGACCCACATGCAGGACCTTGCACTTGGCCTTGTTGAACTTCATGTGGTTCCCGCAGGCCCAGCTCTCAAGCCTGTCAAGGTCCCTCTGGATGGCATCCCTTCCCTCCAGTGTGGCAACCACACCACACAGCTTAGTGTCATCGACAAACTTGCTGAGGGCGCACACAATCCCACTGTCCATGTCACCGAGGAAGGTGTTAAACAGGACCAGTCCCAATACTGACCCCTGAGGAACGCCACTCGTCACTGGTCTCTGCTTGTACATCGAGCCGTTGAATGCAACTCTTTGAGTGCGACCATCCAGCCAATTCTTTATCCACTGAGTAGTCCATCCATCAAGTCCATGTCTCTCCAATTTAGAGACAAGGATGTCATGTGGGACATTGTCAAATGCTTTGCACAAGTCCAGGTAGATGACATCAGTTGCTCTTCCCGGAATCACAGAATCAATCAGGTTGGAAGAGACCTCTGGGATCATCGAGTCCAACCATTGCCCTGACACCACCATGCTAACTACACCATGGCACTAAGTGCCATGTCCACTCTTTTCTTAAACACCCTCAGAGATGGTGACTCCACCACCTCCCTGGGCAGCCCCTTCCAATGGCTAATGACCCTTGCTGAGAAGAAATTCTTCCTCATGTCCAACCTGAACCTCCCCTGGCGAAGCCTGAGGCTCTGTCCTCTTGTCCTATCGCTAGTTGCCTGGGAGAAGAGGCCGACTCCCACTTCACTACAACCTTCCTTCAGGTAGTTGTAGACTTCAATAAGGTCACCTCTGAGCCTCCTCTTCTCTAGGCTAAACACCCCCAGCTCCCTCAGCCGTTCCTCATAGGTCAGACCCTCCAGACCCTTCACCAGCTTGGTCGCCCTCCTCTGGACTCGCTCCAACACCTCAACATCTTTCTTGAAGTGCGGGGACCAGAACTGGACACAGGATTCAAGGTGCGGCCTCAGCAGTGCCGAGTACAGAGGGACGAGCACTTCCCCAGACCAGCTGGCTCCACTGTTCTTAATAGAGGCCAGGATGCCATTGGCCTTCTTGGCCACCTGGGCACACTGCTGGCTCATGTTTAGCCGGCTGTCAGTCAGCACCCCCAGATGCTCATCTCCCCAGTGCATGGGGAGATCCTGTTTTGTTACAGAGATGCTACGGGGGAGTCAGCTCCAGCCCAGTGTTAGACACACTCTTACACTGGCTCCAGGTGAGACAGAGCAAGTTCATGCCTTTGGAGAAGTGAGAAAAATTAAAAAACATCTCTCTGGGAACATAATAACCTCAAGTAACAATAATGATAAAGTTAATGCTAGTAGTAACAATAATGGTGATAGACCAAAGCACCAGTTTTGGATGGGAGATCCTGGGGGTCATTTGTGGCGAGAGATGGGGAGTGGATCACTATTGAAAAACTTCCATCTAATCCCTTTCCTAATCCCATCCTTGAGCTTCTGGTTCCTCATGCTGTAGATGAGAGGGTTCACTGCTGGAGGCACCACTGGGTACAGCACAGCCACCACCAGATCCAGGGATGGGGAGGAGATGGAGGGGGGCTTCAGGTGGTGATAAACAAGGAGACCACAGCCAGGTGACGGGGGCACATGGAAAAGACTTTTGTGCTGTCCCTGCTCAGAGGGGATCCTCAGCACAATGGTGCAGATTTTGACACGAGACCCAGGAGGGTCCCGTGGTGGTTTTTTGAGAAGGGTTGTGCAGACTTGAAGATAACGGAGGCGGGAAAAGTTCTTACATCAGGCACAAGCACTGAAGCTCCGGCACCACAGTGACCCGTTATCTGACAGAGCTTCAAAAGATGATTTTTTACGTCCCCACGCGCCTGCCTTGTGCTTGTTTAGTTCATGGCCCAGGAACAGCCCAGGAGCGCAGGCACCCCCACACTGGAGGTAAGGCAGGGGCAGTGCCCTGCCCACCAGCTGCCAGCAGAAGTCCCGCCCCGTCCCAACTGCCTGAGGGGCCATTGGCCCCAGAAGTCACTGCCCTCTACTGGGCACGTGCTTTGTTGTGATTGGCTGGAGGGAGCGGCCACGCCTTCTGGTTCACCCAGAAGTGTATCAGGCCCTTCCCTACATACCCAGGGGCTGCCATTTTGTTTTGGCTGCCCTTTGTGGGGGCTGCCGTGTTGTGATTGGGGGCTGCCGTGTTGTGAATGAGTGCCGCCATTTTATGGGAGTGAGCCACCATGTTCCTAAACCCCATACTGCTCTGTGATTGGCTGATGGCCACCGCTTGGCAGCATCAAACGTGTTCCCAGGAAATCTTATGACTGGCTGGCAAAAGGAGCCTCCCCTCCCAGTGCACCCAGAGACACATCAGCAAAGGAAGCCCCCCGTCATTACCTACAGGGAGGTCACCGCTTTTGACCCCCTCATTCCCCACATGTTGTCATGCAGCCCTGTGATTGGCTGCCTCCCTGCTTTGGACAAGGAAGTGCTCAGATCTAAAAATATACACCTGTACAATATATATGTTTTGAGAGAGAGGGAGAGAGAGATATAAAAGTGAGTGTACAAATACGTATAAATATATTTTTATTTATTGATAGATACAGTATTTTAAATAGGTATACCCCTCTATACACAAATACATGTGTATACATTTATATGTATGTGTTTTTATACATATAAACATTTATAAAGCCAGAGAAATTAAATATAATAGTCATTATAACATAGGTATAACATTGATAAAGTCTTCTTTAATAAGAGCTAATGGAATGAGCAATTAGAGTCTAAATGTGAATAGAAAGAAAAGTACAAGGATGGGTCAAGTTCCCCACTTTCAACTTCAAGAAGTTGGGGAGGACACAGAGAAACTGGAACATGCACGAGGTCTATGGCTCCCTCCCAGAGAGCCACCAAGGGACCCCCGGTACAGATCTTGTTAACATACAAAGAAGAGCCCAATGCTGTGAACCTCGGAGGCTCCCACATCCCAGCCCAGCCCACCAGGATGGCCGTGCAGGGTTACTGGGGCAGATGCTGAGCTTTTCTTGCTACTGCAAGACAGAGGCAACGCCGCCTGCAAACGTGCAAAACCAGGCAAAAATGCCAGCATCAGAAGAATATGTGCATGGGGACAATATGGAAGAGACCCAAAGAGGATCTCAGAAAAGACCATGTGGACTAGAAGAACTATCCCGTGAGCCCATGAACTGCAAACTGGGTTTCAAGGTGCCAAACAGAGAGGTAGGTTGGTGGTGGGAAACTCTCTTTCCCCATGGTTGTGGAAGATCTCACAGCTACCTGTAAGACCACTGTGGGGTGCAGGCTGGTGCTGTATAGGTTTCCTTGTCCTTAGGTTGATAACCTGTTGGAATGTTTCAAAAAGCTCTGGCTGAGCGAGTGAGGGGAGAAGTCAGGAGTGTGCTGGCACTTGTCCAGGTCCACCTGAGCCACACCAGCCAAACCCAGTAGGCCCATGGCATGTGTAGGTGCTTATAATGTCACTGCTGCCTGAGGAGCTGATAGGGCAGAAGCAGGCCCATAGTTTGTGTAGGTGGTTTTGAGGTCATTGGTGTCTGAATAGCCACCAATGGAGCAGGCCAGTATCAAATGTAGATGCTATGACATCACGTGTGGCTAATAGGCCAGGAGCACACACATGGCTGTGTATGAGCTTGTGATGTTGCTGGTACCTGAGTAGCTGATAGGCCAGAAGCTGGCACATAGCTTGTGTAGATGCTCCTGATGTCACCAAAACAATATTTAGACCATGACCAAATACGGCTTTTTGGAAGAACCATCGTCAGCAGAAGTCCATACACTGCACACACACACACGTGTGACAGTGTAACCCATGAGCACAGAGCAGTGACAGTAGGAGGGATGTGAGGTCACCATCAATACAACCCATGAACACGCAGTGGTGACAGTAGGAGGGTACGAGGAGTCACATCACTGATGGCACCCCATGGCTGTGGGGCTCGGTGCAGAGCGGCTGTGTGCTGTCACAAGGGCATCATGAGGGACAGGAGCTGCATGGCCCTGTGTCTGTGAGGGTGAAGAAGCAGCCCCTGCAGCCCTGGCTGGAGCAGCCGGGGTGGAGGTGGCTCAGGGACACCGCAGGGATGTGCCGGGGCACGGTGCCAGGAGGAAACCACAGACTTCCTGCCCGGGCACTGCGGGGGGAGCACTGCGAGGCCACGTGGGCTGTGGTTTGTGCACCTGCAGGCTGCAGCTCCTGATTCACCCATGGGGAATAACGGCCCCTCAGTGACACGCTGACAGTCAGGGATATGTCTGAGCCTCTGGGCTGCATGTCTGCTGCCAGGGCAGGGACATGGCCCAGCTCTGGCTTCTGTGAGGGACCCACCGTGGGGCTCTCCAGGGAGGGGTGGGTGAGCAAGTTCTCCAGGGATGGGGCTCTGGCCTGGGCTAACGCCTTTTTTCAGCTGCTGTTCCCAGCACAGCAGGGTCTGTAGCAGGGGCAGGGGCTGTTTCCTTCCCTTCCTGACAGCCCCCAGTGCAGTCCCAGCCCTGTGGGTCCCATGGCATGGGGATGGCTGGACACTCTCACCCTGGGCTCTTGGATGTGCCCAGCATAGGAGATGCTCAGTGCTCCTGGTCCACACAGCAGGCTTCAAGGGGTGAAAGACCCATTTGCCCCCACAACCAGCCCTGTCCTGTGATGGCCCCCACCATAGCAACTGCGACACTCGCAGCGGAGCCGTCCCTCATATATGGTCATGAACGGCGCTGGAGAAGTTCATTGGAGGGCTGGGCTGTGTCGGAGGGGAGATAGCTCCCGATAACGTCTAAAAAGGTGCCGCTGCTTCGATTGGCTCCTCCTGTAGCTGAGCTGGCATCTACAGAGATATATTGCCCTCCCGTCGTCATTGTCCCTGTAAGTCCCCAGGAGCTGTGGCAGGGAGCGTGGTGCAGCAGGGATGGGCTGGCAGGGCAGGAGGCTCAGGATGGGCACAGAGGGACTCCTGTCCCCTCAGATGCTGTGGCTGCTCCTCTGGGTACAGCTGTGCAGGGGTAAGTGCCGACTCCCTTGTCCCACAGCCCAGGGCCAGCGGGTACCAGTGTGGTCATCAGGATCCATCTAGGAATGGGGTTGCTTTGCAGGTGCTACTGAGATGAGGGGCAGAAGGTGCTCAAGTCCATGGACCTTGTGCCTTTCCCTGTGCCCATCTGGGTGGGAGAGAGCCTCTCCTTCTCCAGGGCTCCAGTGTTTAGGGCAGCCTGTGCCTGGCTGGATTCATAGACACCACGTCCTGGGGTAGTCTTCTGGGACCCCCTGTTCCCCAGCACGGTGCCTCTGGAGCCGGTGGTGGCCTAGCTGGTGATGGCAACAGCCAGAGATCCCCAGGGCACTGCCAACCTCTGGGCTACCCTGGAGGGTTTGTGTGCTGCTCACTGCCCCCTTGTTCCAGGGGAGCCCTGACCCCAGGAGGGCAGTTTGTACCTCACAGAGAGAAGGGGACTGGGGCATCTACAGTAGAGAGATATCCTTCCTGGAATGGGGCACCCCCAGGCTTGTGCAGCCCTTGGGGGTAGAAGGGACCCCTGCATTTCCTTGGGGACAGCCTGGAGGGGAGAGTGTTCCCACCCTGGTACCTCTGACTCCACCTGGGTAGGGGTTCCCCTAGATCTGCAGTGCCGAGGCTCAGCTCTCTCCTGACGGATCCCACATTGGTGTTCAAAGGGGCTGTGGAGGTGAGGCTGGTGGATGGCGGCAGGCGCTGTGCTGGGAGAGTGGAGGTGAAACACAGGGGCCAGTGGGGGACCGTGTGCGGTGACTACTGGAGCATGAACGATGCGGCAGTGGTTTGTAAGCAGCTGGACTGTGGTTCTGCTGTTGGAGCTCCTCAGTACAGACACTTTGGGGCAGGATCTGGCCCTATTTGGATGGATGATGTTGGCTGTAATGGCACCGAGTCTGCCCTGTCTGACTGCACACACAGAGGATGGGGTGAACATAACTGTGATCACAGTGGAGACGCTGGAGTGGTGTGTTCAGGTAAGGGGACAGCCTGTTCCCCACCTTTGGTTTGGGATGGCGGAAGGGACTTTGGGTGTGCCCTCAGGGAGCAACAAGTGGATGCCAGAGCAGGGCCCGGTGATGCTGGTCGAAGAGTGCAGGGGGGGCCTGGATGTGTTTGTGTCACCAATGCTCCCCCAACAGCTTCCTCTGTGATGTACAATGGGCAGTTTGGTCACAGCTTGCTTGGAGGTGATGTGGGATGTGGGCCTGTAACTGCCAGAGGGCTCTTGGAACTCCCAGTTGTTTTGGTTTTTTTCCAGGATTTGTCCGGCTGGTGGAAGGGAAGAGCCGCTGCTCAGGACGTGTGGAGATCCATGATGGGGACCGGTGGGAAACTGTCTGTGACTCCCACTTTGGCCCCAAAGCAGCTGACGTGCTCTGCAGGGAGCTGCAGTGTGGTGTGGCCCTGCCTGTGTCTGGAGGATCTCGCTTTGGAGAAGAGGTTGGTGCTACCTGGGATGGAGAGCTGCAGTGTGTGGGGAATGAATCTGTCCTCGCCTCCTGCCCCAGGGGTTCCCCCAGGGACCAGCCCTGCACCCACGCGAACAGCACTGTTGTCACCTGCACACGTAAGGACGCGGGGAAGGGTGTTGAACACTGGGGTGAGCCCCAGCCTGGGTGGGTGGGTCGTGGCAGGTTGTACCTGTGGAGTCAAGGGAACTGGGGTATCTCTTGCCACAGGCTGTCAGAGAGGTGACTTTCCTGGTGGGTCCTAGGCAAGGGCAGGGCTGGGCTGATGCCCAAGGACAAGGAGGGGACATAGGTTGGGAGGGCTCACTGGGATCATCGTGTTGCTCCAAAGGGGACACAGAAGGGCCTGAAGGTGGAGGATGAGCTGGGAGGTTCCCAGGGCAGGCTGTGGTCCGGTTGGCCTGGGGACCCTGGGGTGGAGCAGCAGTGTGTGCTGGGAGGAACCCTGCTGTGGGGGAGTCTCTTCTCAGGGTGCTGGCTGGGGAGGAGTGGGCGTGGGCCAGGGGCTGTTGGGATCAAAGGAGGTGCCAAAGTCTGTGGAGCCACAAGTGACCCATCAGCACTGGAGCTGGGCACCTCTAGCATTGCGCAGCCCATGGGGACAGAAGGGACCCCTGCAGTGCTCTGGGGACAGCCTGGGAGTGGCAGGGAGTGGGCTCCTACCCTGGCACCTCTGACTCCACCTGGGTAGGGGTTCCCCCAGACCCACGTTGCTGGGGCTCGGCACTCTCCTGACTGGTCCTGTGTCAGTGTTTGAAGGGACTGTGGAGCTGAGGCTGGTGGATGGTGGCAGGCGCTGTGCTGGGAGAGTGGAGGTGAAACAACAGGGCCAGTGGGGGACCGTGTGCGGTGACTACTGGGACATGAACGATGCGGCAGTGGTTTGTAAGCAGCTGGACTGTGGTTCTGCTGTTGGAGCTCTTCTGTACGGACACTTTGGGCGAGGATCTGGCCCCATTTGGATGGATAATGTTGGCTGTAATGGCACCGAGTCTGCCCTGTCTGACTGCACACACAGAGGATGGGGTGAACATAACTGTGATCACAGTCGGGACGCTGGAGTGATGTGTTCAGGTAAGGGGACAGCCTGTTCCCCACCTTTGGGGCTGGGACAGGGGAAGGGACCATGGGTGTGCCCTCAGGAGCAACAAGTGGATGCCAGAGCAGGGCCTGGTGTGGCTGGTTGAACTGCTGAGCTGGGACTGTCATTGTTGATGTCCTCGGTCCCTGGGGAAAGGCCAGTGGGAACCTGCCCCAGGGTGCCCATTCCCCACCTGGCCCCTGAGGTGGTTCAGATGAATCCCTCTGCCCTGCCCTGGCGTGTCTGTTGCTTCCCATCTTTCTCCTCCCTTTCACCAAGGACCTGTCTGGCAGCACTGAGGACCAGGTCCCCCCATACCAGAGGTGCCAAGAGTGACTCATGCAGCCACCCACAGCATCGGGGAAGGGTGTGACATGGATGGGGAGTTTTGGGTTGTGTCCCCCGGCAGTCCCTTGGTTGGAGCAAAGATATTGCTTGGAGAGGAGGAGCGCTGGGCTTGTGCAGAGGAACAGGGTGGCACGTAGCACCTCATTCCTCTCCTAGGGTCACCCCACGAGAGCCTGCCCATGGGGACAAGGCCCCATCCAGGAGTGCTGACCCACTGCCCAGCCTCTCGTGTCTGTCACAGCCTCTGGCTGCATTGCACTTTTGGATTTGTCAGCACTTACTGGCTCTCCTCAGTGCCTGCCCTGGCACTGGGAGCTTGGGTAAGCCCAGGGTTGCTCTTCTGTCCACTCTCCTGCCCTCTGCCCGGCTGTTGGCCAGGGACATGCGTGCCCAGCAGGGCACTCTGCTCATAGCTGAGGACCTCATTCCTGGGCCGGTGCTGGAGGTGCGGGCAGGCACAGACACTGACCACAGGTACAGCCTCACCATACATTTGCCCTGTGACAAGTCCCATCTACCAGCAGCACCCCAACAGCCCAAGACCCCCTGGGAACGGGCTGTGTTTCTGGTGCCACCAAGGGGTTCCTCATGCCTGGCCCTGAGGTCAGTAGGGCAGAGCAGGCTGCAGCAGCCAACAGCACCTGTGCCAGGTAGCCCAAGGTCTCTGGGACAGCAGCAGTTTGTCTGAGAGATTCCTGTGGCTGTGGGCTTGGGAGAGAAGCGAGCCCAGAAGCACTGTGCTGGTTGCTGAGGATCAGCTGGGGGGGCCCTGATGTTTGTGCCATCAGCACCCACTGAGAGCAGCTGGGGTGGTCATGGGGCTTTTTGCCTTTGACCACCTTGGAGAGCAGATGGGATGTGGTCAGGAGACTGCCAGAGGGTTGTGGGAACTCTCAGGATCCTTGTTTGCTCCAGGAACTGTCTGGCTGGTCAGAGGGAATAGCCCCTGCTAAGGACATATAGAGATCAATGATGGTGACCCTTGGAAAACCGTCTGTGACTCACACTTTGGTCCCAAAGGCGCCAACATGGTCTGCCGTGGGTCTGCGATCGACAGATACCCTTGAGTGCTGTGATGGTGTAGAGAAGGGGTGCTGGAGAGCCTGGATGTGTTTGTGCCACCAACAGTCCCCCAACAGCTTCCTCTGGGATGTGATCACAGCTTGCTTGGAGGTGATGTGGGACATGGGCCTGTAACTGCCAGAGGGCTCTCAGTTGTTTTCTTTTTTCCAGGATTTGTCCGGCTGGTGGAAGGGAAGAGCCACTGCTCAGGACGTGTGGAGATCCATGATGGGGACCAGTGGGAAACTGTCTGTGACTCCCACTTTGGCCCCAAAGCAGCTGACGTGCTCTGCAGGGAGTTGCAGTGTGGTGTGGCCCTGCCTGTGTCTGGAGGATCTCGCTTTGGAGAAGGGGTTGGTGCTACCTGGGATGGAGAGCTGCAGTGTGTGGGGAATGAATCTGTCCTCGCCTCCTGCCCCAGGGGGTCCCCCAGGGACCAGCCCTGCACCCTCGCGATCAGCACTGTTGTCACCTGCACACGTAAGGACGCGGGCAGGGGTGCTGAACACAGGGGCTGTGCTGGGGGTTGGGGAACAGAGCCAGGACTGTGCAGGTCTGGACATGAGGACAGGAGGGGTGATGGGTCGTCTGCAGCATGAAAATAGAGCAGAAGGAGAAGAAGGGCATGCTGTCCCTCTGGCCTCTCTGCCAGCTACTGAGGGTACGAGAGCACCAATCCACCCTCTCTCCTCCTCCTTTGTCCCCAGAGTACACAGGGTTCAGGCTGGTGAACGGCAGCACGGCATGTGTGGGGAGGGTGGAGGTCCAGGTGCTGGGGACCTGGGGGACCCTCTGTGCCTCCCACTGGGATCTCTCCGATGCCCACGTTCTCTGTCATCAACTCAACTGTGGGTTTGCTGAGTCCATTCCTGGAGGAGAGCATTTTGGGAGAGAGACCGGCCCTGTCTGGAGAGACTCGTTCCACTGTGACGGGACTGAAGCCCACCTGGGACAGTGCCCAGTGATCACCCTGGGGGTCTCACCATGCCCCCATGGGAACAATGCTGCTGTCATTTGCTCAGGTGAGTGGCAGAAAAATGCTGCAAATGCCCTTGGTGGGTGACATGGCCACCCAAAGCAGGGCTCCCATGGCAGTACCAGGTTAAATTTCTCCATGTAGAAACCCTGGCTTCCCCAGGAGCCATCTGGAGGTCTTTGTCTGCTCAGGCTGACCGCTCTGCTTTGGGAGAGTTGAGGATGAGCGGAAGCAATCATCTGCCCCCAGGGCAGTGGCTTAGGCCCTGGTGCCACCATCAGGCCTGGGGTCCTCTGTTCTCATACTGTGGGACGAGCCCAGGACAGGGCTGCAGGGCTCTGCTCCATCCCTCCGGCTGCAGACAAATACATCCCATTCCCACAGAGAGCCCTGCAGAGCCTCATCCCACCACCCAGACAGGAGCTGCCTGGGTGCCCCCAGCAGCAGCAAGCAGCAGCAGACCTGAGTGGGAGCTGCAGAGAGGGCCCAGGCTTTGCCATCCCTTCTCATCAGCACAAAGCTCAATCTTGTCCTGTTTGGTCAGAAAACGCCCCCTCACCCTGCTCCCTGAACGGTGCTGTGCTCCCTGGTGCCACCGATGGCTGTGGCATCTCTGCTCTCCCCAGGCCCAGCTGGCTCCACATCCCTGCGGCTGGTGGGTGGAGGGAGCCGGTGCGATGGACGAGTGGAGATCTTCCAGCACGGGACGTGGGGCAGAGTCCTGGATGACCAGTGGGACGTGCAGGAGGCCAGTGTGGTGTGCCGACAGCTGCGGTGCGGAGAGGCAGAGACAGCCTACAACCCCCCGAAGCCTGAGCGAGGGACGGGTCCCGTGGGGCTGCGAGGGGTCCGGTGCGCAGGGCACGAGGCCAACCTGACCCTCTGCAACACCTCCCTGCCCGAGAGTGCACCGGTGGCAGGGATTGCAGAGGACGTGGGTGTCATTTGCTGGGGTGAGTGGCGCTGCACGGGTCCCCCAGGTGATGGGGTGGGTGGGCACCAGCCCCTGACAGCACCTGGGGTTTCTACCCACTACAGGCAGCCAGCGGGTCCGGCTGGTGAACGGGACCGGGCGCTGCGCCGGGAGAGTGGAGATCTACTACCAGGGCAGCTGGGGGACCGTCTGCGATGACGGCTGGGACCTGTCTGACGCTGCCGTCGTTTGCCACCAGCTGGGCTGCGGAGGGGCAGTGGAGGTGGCCAGCTCCACTCGGTTCGGGGAAGGCTCTGGTCAGATCTGGCTGGACGGCGTGAACTGCTCCGGGGCCGAAGCTGCTCTCTGGGACTGCCCGGCCGGGCCCTGGGCGCAGCACGACTGCGGGCACAAAGAGGACGCAGGAGTCATCTGCTCAGGTCTGTGCTGGGAGCTGTGGAGGGATCCTAAGGCCTGGGGAGGCCAGGATGCAAGGAGCGCTGGGCACGGCCAAGGCTGTCCCTGGCTGCTCGGAGCCCCTGCCTGAGCCCGTCCTATGGACACCCATACACGGGTGCCCTCAGTCCCAGTGGGGGTCCCTGGGGAGCTCAGCCATCCCCAAGGGTTAGCGGGGAGAGCAGGGGTGTCTGTCCATCAGGGCTTCTCTCCGCCCCTGGGTGCAAGGGGGACGTGCTGGCCCTGCCCCTGCCTGGCTGAGGGCCTGGGCGGTGCAGAGATGTCCTGACTCCCACAGCCCCAACCCAGCCTGTTCCCCCTTGGTGCCTTTCTTCCCAGAGTTCGTGGCCCTGAGGCTGGAGAACAGCAGCAGCTGCTCCGGGCGCCTGCAGGTTTTCTACAATGGGACGTGGGGGAGCATTTGCTCCAACTCGATGACCCTCGACGTGGGTGGTCGCTGGCATGCAAGGAGCTGGGCTGCGGGGACAGAGGATCCCTGGAAACACGCCTGCCCTATGGCAGGGTGTCTGGCCCCACCTGGCTGGATCGCGTGGAGTGTGGGGGGGAGAACCAGCTCCTTCTGGCAATGTGGCTCCGCTCCCTGGGACCCGCAGTCATGCGATGACCTGCGAGACGAGACCCACATCACCTGCAATGGTAACTATGAGCCACTGGGCACTAGCGTCACCCCAGCTCCTGCTCTCTGCTAGGCATGGCCAAACGCAGAGACAGAGCCTGGAGGGGCTTGTACTTGACGTGCCAGACCCTGCTGCTGGTGGCACACATGGGACCGCAGCTCTCATCCACCTGCAGTTGCAAGCCGGGCTCCCAGCAGTGCCCGGGGAAGGCAGAAGTGTCTCCAGGCAAGGTCTTAGAAGAGAGCAGCCAGGGCCCCTCTAGGGACACCCTCCTGCAGCTCTGTGAACCAGGGACCCTTTGGGGCTGAGCAGTCAGACTCCCCTACTGTCCTGTGCGTGTCCCCTGCATGACTGGGCTTCAGCTGCTGCTGTGAGCAAGGTGGCACAGGGAGGTGTGAGCAGAGCTCAGCCCCACTCTCTTCTGCACAATCCCCCAGACCAGCCCCTTCACCACAGTGTTTCCTTCTTCAGGGGGACGCCCAGAAATGCCC